>NC_059523.1:2151212-2454242 GCF_905147795.1 Pieris rapae | reverse complement strand
GCATAAGGCGATATTAGCCTGTCTTTTATTAGGGTTTTTATGTTGTAGGCGGTGAGAGGGTAGATGTATGCTTATAGTCGCTTGAAACATATAAAAAGTTTACGAAGAACACTTACTAAAAAACATTATTCTGTTGCAATTCGCATTAAGACACCATAAGAAAATGATTGACGTAAGAATTTCTAAGAATCTTGAGTATCGCATCGAAGAAATCTATTCGCATTGCTATGTTAATTGATTTGCCGTCTCGCTCACAACAATATTTTTACCAGCTAAGGTTAAAGATCAATGTATGGTCATTACAACTGGGAATGTTTTGTTTTCTAAAGTAATATCTGGTAATCGGTACATATTTGTGAATTAGTTTTGTATTGCTTTGTCTAGTTTTTCATGAATATTAATAATAAACAGTCTAGTAATTAAACTAAATGCTAGCTGGGAGAATACAAGAGGCTTAAAAAAGAGCGTATTTAAGACACTGAAGTTTTTCCAAAACAATTCGACTTAGGGTCCTTCAAGAATAGAGTTTACCAATTAGGCCAGCAACGCATGTGCGCATTCTGGCATGTGCCGGTGGTATCACAGATAGGCCGGCATCTTTTTGCCCCTGTTCTAGAAATGAAATACTATCGTAGCGTTTCGTTTTTCTCATTCTGTTTTATTTTATTTTTTTTATATCCAACTCTAAACCTGTTTCCCTTCTTACTTACTACGTCGTGTCTTTTCATTAGGCCGTATGCCAGGAAACATCATAGATAATTATTATTATATAATTTCATGGTAAATATAAAATAACATCCAACTGAATCGCATGAGTGAAAAATGGTCTTGGCATTGTCCAACTACCTTGATCTCTACCCAATAATAAGTCTTGACTTATGACCTACGCTAATGACAGGACAATCGCGTAATGGCGTGCAAGTAATTATTATAGTTTTCTGCATTTTAATGTACTTTAAATGTAGGATGATTGTGGATGACCTCTACATGTAGCTAATAATGGTAGTAAATACTTAGAGATTCTAAAATTATTCGATATCATGGCGGATTTAAATTATGTTTGGCAGAACATGTAATAGATAATATACTATAATCAGTGTAACCTATAGAGTTAATGATCCCAAACATTGAATGGGTTTTAATTTATTCCCGCGCTGTGGATATTGAGACATGTACATCGTCTAACTAAAGTGTCGGGATAGGTATATTTCAGGTATTTTACATGTGACGTACGATTAAGACATTCAAATTGTTTTTAAATATAATTTGAGATGTATGCTGATTTGATTGATTGTACAATTCTTTGTAATCCATCCATCTTATGTAGCGTGGCAGGTAAAGAATGTATTATTATTAATAGATTAGCGGACCCGACAAACGTTGTCAGTATATTTCAATAATTTTATTAAGGCACCATAAATTTGCTATCGTAACAAAAGTTTGCCCCCGGTTCTATAAAAAAAATAAAAAAAAGTCTGGATTACTTAATATGGTGGTTAAGTTTTTAAATTTTCTAATTTTCCGCGCAATATTCGTATTTTTTTTCTTCATAAGAACCTTCTCCATAACAAACACAACACGAAAGAATTTGCGAAATCGGTCCAGCCGTTCACGCGGGATGCCGTGACCAAGGGAAATAGGGATTTACGTATACAGATAGGTGATGTTCAGATTTCATAATAATAATAATTCAAAATTACTTTTCACAGCGAAGAATGGGAGAAAATGAATATTACTGACAACGATAATGGAACATTGACATTTTACTACCACCGGACGTATACCTTCATGCCTGAGCTGAGCGCTGGACCTGATGACGACTCCGTAGTAGTTCCAAACATACCCATGTTGGTAAGTAATTAGTTTATTAGTTTTTCATTCTTTCCAGTTGCCTTGGTTAATAATTGAATCCTTTTGCCTGTAATTTGTGTTCTAAGAAGTGTTTTTCCACGAATATTATCTCTTTATTTTTATACTCTCAGCTATTTGAAACTGACTTTAATACTTGACTACATACCGTGACAAATATACCGTTTTTATAAAAGAGTTAAACGCGCACACAGCTGATGTTGTCCATGTTATATTTATAAAAGTGAACTACCTACTTAATTGAAAAAAATCAAGATACCGCCATATTTTATCTTTTATGATTATCTGCGTATTTATAAATATCAAATCTGTTTTTTGTATGTGACATTGATGGACCAAAGATATGGCTACAACTCCTACTTTTTAGGTCTGGGCTTCAGATTTCGTTATCTGGTCCGTAATCATTACTAATTGACATGTAGGTGATAAACCTTCGATTTTTTAACATGGCATGGCATCTAAGTCATGCTGGTTTCCTCACGATGTTTTCCTTCGCCGTAAGAGCGAGTGGTTAACGTGCACATAGACGCTAAGTCCATTGGTGCACAGCCGGGGTTCAAACTTACGACCCCAGGTATGAGAGTCGCACGTTAGAACAACTAAGTTATCACTGCTGATAACTATGGAATGCTTAAAGTAAATACCATATAATTATACTTAAGTACACGTTATGTAATAGTTAAGTACTTATATTTTGTAAAATTACCTTAGTCATGCCAATTAAGTTACATAAACGACCATTTTGAGAAAATACGTCCTATTTATTATACTGTTTAAATTAAAATAGTCATGATATTAACGGTTATTAATTTAATAATAATAATTAAAAATATTAAAGACGTCATCTGTCTTCCGTATGTTTCCTGTACATTCAAATTGATTGCTGCTCTAGCTATGTACAATTCGGTGATTCTGCTAATTGCTAATTAATTACTGATACTAATTGAAATGTACAGAAAGTCTATAGGATATATAAACCAGGGGCTCAACTTGTCTTTGAAGAGATTTATCGGTTGAATATGAAAATAAGCGCTTATTTTAGCAACTACTGATGTAAATTGAAAAATATTAATTATATACTTAAATATTAATTATATACAGTATACTTTTATTATATAGAAACGTCATTTTCTAAACGATACTTAATGCCTAATTAAAAAATATAGAGGCAACAGTATTGGATGTCTCTTTCTAACAACAAAATTAGATTTGAATAAAGTTTGAAATAACTCGATATAGGCGATCACCGTTTAATATGCGCAGTGTAAAGTTCAAAGACACGCACCATCGTAACGGTAAGTTATGTGCCTATTGGCTTATTCAATCGTTGCCATGGTAACATGGTTTTAATTAGAAATGGAAAATAAATGAAAAAATTAACAGCTGATTACATTTTGCTAAACCTTGTTTTATATTTTTGAAAATTACTTTATTATCCTTAGCCTTTCTAAGATTCTTATTCTGGAAACAGGAAGGAAGAAATTACTGGGAAATTGTAAACGAAACTCAATAAGTACATTTTCAAACATAATGAAAATCCGAAATTTAAATAATTTTAATGAACTTTCAATCGTGGGCCCGTTTCGGGACACACACATACACAGGTCTACGTGTGTTTTAAGTGTTCCACTTATTTCTATACGTGTTTCTTCTCGATACAAATTAAATAAGTCTAGTTGGTCTCTTTAAACTGAATGACTCTTATGTCTCGCTCTGTCAAAATTGACAACCTTTGAGTTCGTGATATTAATTATCTAGTATGATATTTGGCCACTCGATCATATAGTGAAGAAAAATATCGTGGCGCAACCGCTATGCTTTACGCAAAACTCGCCGTGTGTCAGGCACAGAAGGCTAATCACTGACCTACACCTGCCAATTAAGAAATAAGGACGAGTTCAGAACTCCGACTCCGAGAATGTAGCGTACTGGGTTTTTAGTTCTCATCTGATTTAAAACAATTTACACTTGAAGCTATTTAGCAATATTACCGGGATTTAAACTTTGTACCTTACCTTAGAGGCCTCTTAAAATTTGAAGTTACGCATAGTAATTTGAAGATTTTAATCGCACGATAAAAACATAATCCTCTTGACATGTCTAATAAGTATTACATCGATGTTAATTTAATAGCCTTCACTTTTGTCTCATTAAGTAAGGCCGACCAGATCGGTAAGAAAATCCTTATAAGGTTATATTTTCCGAGGTTGTGTGAATGATTGACAATGTTAACATAATATGTAGTAATGTCGCAGCCAAGCTTAATTAGCTTAATTAACATCCTAGCCGTTCAACTAAACGGCGCTGTTTAACTAACGGTCTGAAAGTTCAGCCGTAGCGTTATTTACAATATTTAACAAACTGGCTGACTAATGCTTGGGTCATACGTACGATAGACTATAGTCCAGTTTTGTATAAAAAATGGTATGGGATAAATTATTATTTTTTCAAATTTTAAATAAAGATCTAGCATAAATGACTACGCAGCATATGTTTGTTATTGAAATAATGAATGTAATTTGAGACTGTTAACAAAAAGCTACGGAAATTCATGTGTGACCTAGAGAAAATTTAATATTTCCTGCTTACCGTGACGACATTTAAATTGCCGGTTTCTGTGGTCAATTATCGTGTCACTTACAAATTTGTGGCTTATTAAGAAATAATTTTATTTACTACGGCGGTAGCGAGTTCTGCGTAATATATTTATGTATTTTCTTTTATACTTTATCAAGGTTGTCTTTTAGAAACAGAAATTTGTAAATACTGAAAAAATTATTTCCGCAGCCGGTATGAAGGCGTATGCTTTGGATTTCTTTTAGTTTCACAAAACCAGTGGCGCTACAACCGTCGAAGTCTGATTTTCACATTTCTGTTTGTTTCGTGATTATTTGTGTTTTCTGGCAAATGGTGATCCTTCTGTGCCTGACACCTGAACCTTTTTTGATTCCTTACGATGATTTTCTAACTTTACGAGCAAGTGGGCAATGACAGGACTTTCTGGTAGTGGTTTTTCAGGAGTGGTGCACTGACGTTGTGGTTTGATACTGAGGGATCAGAGTTGCACTCTGCATTCAAATAAATATTGTATTTTTATCTCTATAATAATCTAAAAATAATCATAAAGTTGATTGAGAGCAATTGCAAATAGAATTTATCGTAAGTAATACTATTTGGGTTCGGTACCTTACTGCGCAACAAGTAGAACCTTTGCGGTAAACGCATTTTAACTTCGTGACTAACGTGATTAGTGCGAAGTTCACCTGCTACTTCCTAGAATTAGAACGAAACTATTGAGAGGACTTGAAACTTGCAGACGTGACGCATAACAATACAATATATAACATATATATATAAAATTTATTAATGTAGGGGTGATAAAAGTTGGTATACAGCAATAATAATACATATTATATTGTTTCATTAAAAAAATAATTATGAGGCAATAGGCTCGATTAGACGGTAACATTATATAATACGAAGACACGTTAATGAACATTATCTTAGTTAAAGCTATGTCCAGCATAGTATTGTAGAAAATATATTCAGCATAATATTAATTATTCGATCTTACTTATTATAGATTTTAATTAAAAAAAAGTTGCTGTTCCTTTTGTGGACGTTATAGTTGAAAAAAATAATTATAACACTTGCACTTCATGTCTACTCTATGTAATTTAATACATTTTCTTTTTGTCCCTTACTCACAATGGTTGCCTGGAAGAGATCGCTCGAAAGCGATAAGGCCGCCAGTTGCTCAATATGTTAAATTTTTATATTGTAATGTACCGTTTGTAAGTGTTAATAAATAACAGCCGGCTTTGTGCCTCTTAGCAAGCGATCTCGCCAGGCAATTAATAGTAAAGAAAAATAATTACGACTAAAAATAGTATAATATAATACAATACAATATTATAGATGCTATTATGTGTAACAAAGAAGAATTAATACTTATTTCGATTAAATTTTAACATAATATAAAATTTCCACCTGTTGTAATATAGTTTAATATATAAAAAAAATCTGAGATATGTATTTTCTCTTTCAGAGTGCCACCTCTCAATCGAAGCACGCCGCGCGTTTTCTCCGTCTCGCCATGGCGTCAATCATGGACATTCTGAAGATTAAGCCATTCGTAGAAGTATCCGTTGGTCAACTACTTTGGGGTTATGAAGACCCGCTTCTCAAACTGGCCAAGGATGTCGTCCCCAAAGAGCAGAAGCTGCCTTATGAGGAATTTGGACTATTCTATGGGGTGAGTGAGTTGGGTCTGAAATTAGGAGTGATATTGTATAAAAATGTTTTTATATATAGATACATTTTTACAAGTATCACAAAATTTAAAACATGTAAATGGAATTTGTATGGACTTTTTAATTTAAATAACCCGTATAATAATCTTCAGTATATAATTTAATATTGTATACATTTAACATACCGGTGCCAAAAGGATGTAATTACTAGCTATGATCACGATTCATTCAAGTATACTTGACGGTTTTTGCCAATATAATATGATATTTTTTAAAGATCTTTTAAGTTGTCAACAGTAACTTAAAACCAAGAGTCGTGCTATATACACTGCGATGATATATAATGTGTTATATATTATTATATGCTAATAAATATTTTAAAATAACTGAGAAAAGCTTAAATTTTTAAGTACAGATTCTGTACAAATATCGCTTCGTAAAATCTTAATTCGTCAATATTTACATTAACGATTAAAATAAGGTCTAGGTTCGTTTGGCGGGGATACAAGCATAATTGAGTTGGGTCGGAATTCCTATACCTATGTGAAAAATTGTAGTTTAAATATATGTGCCCACATGAAGGTAAATATAGATAAATCCAGGAATTTAATTATATCCTTTGATCTAAAGATATATTAAAATCTACAGAAAAATGGAACAGCCCCCGATCCAGTAACAATGTTCACTGGCGCATCTGATATCACAAAATACGGTATCATCGAGCGATACAACCACCGTGATAGCCTCCAACATTGGGCAACAGACGAGTGTAACAGCCTCGCTGGATCTGATGGGTCCATCTTCCCACCGCATATCACCAGAAACGACACACTGAAGGTCTACGATAAGGATCTGTGTCGTCTGCTGCCGTTGAAGTAAGAATTTTTTATTTTGATATAATCACATTTAGGTAGTATATAATATAGTATATAGTATACATATAACAGTTTAAAATATCCTTTTTAGTACATTTGGTTAGATTTTAATTACTAGATTGAAATTTTAAACGATATCTTTCTGCAAAGTATGTATAAATAAATAAAAATTTAGCTGCCATAATTAAGATTGGGCGTGGAATTCTCGTACCTAAGGTCGTAGGTTCCAACCCCAGCTTTGTACTAATGAAATTTTCTCTCCATTTGCTCATTAAACACTCCCTCGAAGCAAAACATCGTGAGGAAACCGGCATGTCAGGCAAGGTAGGCTGATTATAGAAATAGCTGTTCGATCAACTGGCTGAATATCTTTCAGGCCGCTAGTTAAACGGCGCTGTTTAGTTAAAAAACTTGGCTATTAATGGTTTATTAAACTTGTATGTACAAAAGAAAAAAATATACAAGTTGTAAACTTGTATATTTTTTTCTTTTGTTGTGTGTGTTTGTTTTAAAGGACACCACAGTCTGGCCCTTTAGGGACCAAGAATAACACTCCGTAGCCACCCTATGTTTGTGTATAATGTTTAAAACAAAAAAAATGATACTCGAACAGTATAATTTTATTTTCTATGTTCGAACGTATTCTATTAATAGAAATTGATATAACATTTGATTTTTACGTGTCATTTGTGTTACGCGATAAAATTCACTTTTATCGAGACAATTCTATTGATATTATTGTGATGTCAAACGAAACGAGAACAATGGAGTATTAACTGATATATGGCGTAACGATATTTGAGACGATGATTGTGTAATGTGTGAACTGTGAACGTATGGGCGGATGTTACACCGAAGTGTAAACCGATTCTTAAGTATGTATATTATCATTTATACTTCATAAGGGTGCCGAGTAAAAACGTGAGGCGGATGTCCCAAACTTATAGATGTACCGCGCACTTTCCAATTTGGTTATCGAACCATCACTCACGGGAGCAATAATAAACAAAATTTCTATCGTGTTAGACCTATTTGTTTGTACACTGGCTGAGTTCACACGAGTTGCTTGCTAGTTATAAAAACTAGGTGTATCTATTACAAACACTAGGTGTATTAATATATTTTTTCAATGCTTTTTTTATATAGGATAATCGGTGTGGGTATCAATGTGTCTTTCTATAAAATTTTTAATAACAAAGACAAACTAAAATATTCTTAATATTTGTATTAAGCAGTTAAACCTCCACAATTTTGGTTAACCTCTTAAAATTATATATTTCAATATTTACGCTTTAGTGTAAGATACGGTCAGAAGCATTGTTACTCTATATAATGGTTCTTATTACATTCTCCATTACTGTCTTGTCTAGCATTATATTTGTGTTCATTTGTTTTAATTATTAGAATTTAGTAATTGCGACAGGCGGACGATGCTGTGCCCTGTTGTTATATCCGCATGTAATTTGTCGTATCGTGTTATAAAGCCGATTCTCCCTATCAGTGGCTGATTTACTAATTTTCAAGGCTGTGAAATTTTTGATGCTCTCGCCTCTACGACTGACATGTCAGATTATTATTAGAATCACAATTTCGTTGTACGTAATTGCACGCAAAATACTTTTTGCGTTTGATCTTTGAGCACAAAATTATACACAAACCGTCCAGTTTGCAGCCTCCCACCAGTGATAGGATTGACATACGCATAGGTTGATATGGAGAAGAGAAAATACACTTTCTACGAAGTGTGAGCGAAGTCGATTCTGGTTGGGTGGCTGAGCAAAATTTGTTGCAGAAAACATCAGAAAACCATCATGCAAAAATCTTTTATTCTTTTTAAAAAATCCGAAGCAAGAAATCTGTTCCCAAATATGCGGCCCTAGGCTCCAGTTTACTCAGCCTGCTGGTAAATCCGCCACTGCTCCCCATACCCTTGGAAGTATTTAACAAGTTTTTATACCGCACCAAAATTATCACCTTAATTATACGCTTCGTAATATTTATTTTTTTACGTGTTGAATTGATACATTATTTTACATCGCAATATTCTTATACATTTTTTTAATGGAATATTCAGATCTAGTTAATCTTATATATTATATTGTTCCCTTTTATAAATCTTTTTATTGTTAAATGTATCATGTATTCCATATTTGGCTATATTCTCAGTGTATTTGTATGTAATTATGTATAATTTATGTTAGCTGTAGGAGTACTAAATAAATAAATAAATATTGTGGTATATATTGATTGACTCGTTCCGCTGAATAAAAAGAACACTCTTTAATAACCTTCACCTAGAGTAAAAAAATAAACGAGTAGATATCTAAAGATAGAGATTAGATAGATATTGAAACCGTATTGTTTATGAAAGAAATAGGAACAACATAAGTTTATATTTTTTATTTACCTTACAGATACTTGAAAGATGTCGAGTCAGCCGCTGGTGTCCAAGGTTTCCGGTTTACGCCGCCAGAGGACGTTTTCGCCAATAACGACTACAACAAGTGTTTCTGCCCCAATGGCCCACCATGTGCGCCTAACGGACTATTTAACGTGTCTCTCTGTCAATACGGTATGTTTGATTTGTCTTAAAATTTAATGTCATTGTGACATGAAATAATGTTCGTACTAGTAACGTTCGTATTTGCTACGTATACTTATTTGAGTAACTTTGGTGTTCCTTCAATAATACGGTAGATTATCTTATAGTAAACATATGTAAACTAGCACGAAGAAAGCCATTTCCAAGTTTAAGGTAAATTTTCCCTAATAAACGAATGCCTTAAATATGGAATCTATCTGGTACATATAAATGTTAAACTTTAGCTTAACGAGGCACGGAAAAAACATGATACAGTTGTATATAATAAAAATAAATATATCAGTGGCGCTACAACCTCTTTTTAGGTCCTGGCCTCATATTTCTTAATCTGTTTCCTGATCATTTTTAAATCTAATAGGCAAGTAGGTGATCAGCCTCCAGTGCCTGACACACGTCATTGACTTTTTTGGGTCTAAGACATGCCGGTTTCCTCACGATGTTTTCCTTCACCGTTCGAGCATATATTGAATGCGCACATAGAAAAAAGTCCATTGGTGAATAGCAGGGGATCGAACCTACGACCTCAGGATGAGAGTCGCACTGCTTTATTCAGTTGTATATATTGGTGAATATTTCAGATTCCCCTATAATGCTCTCGTTCCCTCATTTCTACTTGGCGGATGAGAGTTTCCGTGAGGCAGTGGAAGGGATTTCCCCACCGGAACCGGAAAAGCATAGACTATACATCGATGTGCAGCCTGTAAGTATTTTTCTTCATCTCTACTCAGTTACCAGTGCTCACATATCGTAAGTGGTTTTATTTATTTTACTATGACTTTTTCAGGAAATGGGTACAGCTATGCAGGCTCGCGCGCGTGTCCAGATAAATTTGGCTGTGTCACAAGTGGTCGATATAAAGCAGGTCGCCAACTTCCCGGACATCGTTTTTCCTATACTGTGGTTTGAGGAGGTAATCTTTTTTTATTTCTGCTAAATAATTACTCTATCGTACGTATGGCTTAAGCAGTTAGCCAGTTTATTAAATGATTTATCGAACGCTTCAAGTGATATCTTTCAGGCTGCTAGTTAAACGGCGCTGTTTAGTGAAAAGGCTAGGCTGTTGATTGAACGGCTAATTAAACTAGTTGGCTGCGACATCTACATAGTTGTTACGCTGATAACATTTAGCTTATTACTTGAATTAAGATTAATTTTGGCAATTGTTAAATTTTTCTGTAAAATTATACCTACTTTTTATTATACTTTTAGTTTTTGACGCGACAACGTCTTGTAATTCGATGGAGCCGGCTGCGCGCACGATAAACTTGTTATAAGTTGATATCATAAATTGAAGCTATTAAAATCCAGTTCAAAAATTAACAATCACTGTTTAGTGTAAATAATTTCAAAATGCGAAGATAAAATTATTTTACCAACATATATTTCGTCTACGAAGTATTAATAACTAAACATAATGTGTTAGTTTAATAACCAAAGACAATGTTAAAACTTTTTTATACAGGGAATAGATGAGTTGCCAGACCAAGTGTCTTCGCTCCTACGTTTGGCCACTAAGGTCCCGCCCATCGCACGTCTTGTCCTCTCGTGGGGTTTGTCCGCACTGGGAGCACTGCTGATTCTCCTTGCTGTCACTTGTCTTATACGGTGAGTATACATTCTAAGAAATTATTTTTTTCATATACATATGTAAATAAAAAATTTGTTTTTAGTTACCCACATCAAATAAAAGATAAATTGATACAATACAAAAGACATTGGCTTTTTTTCAGCATTTGCTTTTCGGAATAGACATTGAGAGCTTAGATACTTTTGTTATAGGGTTTCCAATATATAAATTACTTTTATATTATTAAATCTTATCATCTATAAAATAAATATGAATACTACTACTGTATACTACGTCATAGAGATCCCGTTGAATAAAGACGAAAAATTTATTTAGGAAAAAAAATTACAAAAATAGAATTAAATAGTATCTGTCTGTATTCACATCATCAAAGCAAGCAAGATTCAGACGCAGACAACTCTATATGTGTGTGTAATCGGTTATGGTAGCTTATTTATAATTAATATTAGCTTTAAATTCCTTAACTAATTCCTTATAAAAATTTCAGATCATCACATCGTCAAAGCACGCTAAGGCTAGAAGGGCACGCGGTAGCAAAACCACCTCCCGCCAAAACGCCAAGTAAAGAACAAAATGGATACGAACTTAATAGGAGATAATAGACAAACGGTAGGATAGATGCGCCATCTTGTCACCGGGGGAGGATCTGTCAAATGTCAAATTAATTCAACAATGACATGACATACATATTAATTTGTTAACAGTATGTTTTCGGCCATTTTTCGCCAGCATAGCGGGTTTCAGGCATTGAAATAAGTCATCCTAAAAATAGTCTCTCTCGGTGCTGTGGTGAATTAATTTTTAAACTGTCTTGATTTAGTATTGCCAGGTGCAAAAACGTCGATGAAACGAGATTAGATATTGCTTATAAATTTCAAGATAGTTTCGAAATATGTAGGTTTATCGCAATAGCCACAAATAATTATAATAATCGTTAATTTTAAACGTATTCTCATGTACTTTTTAATATCGAATACCTTAATAACATGTAAAGAAGGCATATTTTATTTTCGAATTATTCTTAGGTTCTATTACTTTAGGACGATATGTGATAATTATCATCCATTGGTGTTATTTGAACAAATATTTTAGAAATTTCAACTCATAGGTGTAAATAATCTCTCGGGCGTGGGTTGCCATTTTATGATTTTAACCATGATTAAAGGAAATTTTATGAATAATTACCGTTAGTTGCTAGTCTTCGGATCCGTCCTTTTAGGTATACTATTTTACCATTATACTTTTTTAGTGTCTGTCGGTACGGTATTAAGTATATTTAGTTTTAATAATTATATATGACATCACAATTGTATGTGCTATTTAATTGAATTTTGACCGAATTACCGATATCTATTTGTTCTTTCTTTGAATTTTCGAAATTATTTCAATATAAACATTTTAAACGCACAATGTTGAGGCGTTGGTGGACATATTTTATTATTCAAACCATTTTGTGTCTATTCTTAAACGCGCTCCAACTCTAGTATTAAGTTGTTTAATGATTTGAAAACTTACAAATTGTTACTCTAATGTGAATTTTAAGTAAATGTATGTTGAATGGAAGCATTGTGAAAAATATAATCACAACGAACACAACTACACACTAAAGACTGACAGTTCCGTCCATGTTCTCAAAGTTTCACCAGTGTTCCCATTCAATTTTACCAACGATTTTGCTCAAATTTCGGGACTTAATTAGTTATTTCGCTGTATATGTGAACGTTTAAAATTGTGATTTGTGTAAATAAATAAAGGTGTAAGATTTATAAAACTTTTTTTTATTTTAACTTAGAAATAATCTAATCGAAAAATATTTACAGGCAAGTAAAAATTATACTATGTTAAATGTCAAAACCTATTGGCCAATTTGGCAATTATATATAAGAAAACTAATTAAAACAATTACAAGTGATGTAAAAATATCTACATATACAAGTCATGCCTACAATGAATAACAATCCAAAAATATAATAATTTAAATCACGCCAATTCACAGTAAACATTTTTGAAACATAGGGTCTTTTTCACAATGTCGGGATAAATAACAAATAAGCTATTTATTACTTATTGCTAAGATAAAACAGTATTTTTGCGTTTCACGACTGTCAGGTAGCGCTATTCATCAAGAAACGCGAAGTATCTTATTTGGAACTTTTATCTTTCGAATAATTTATGTGTTGCATAGCTATTTGGCACTTTATCCATACATTCTGAAACAGGCCCTAATTAATAAGGTTCTTATTAATCAGTAAGCTAAGTAATTTCATTAATATCTCATGATCCATGATCGTCAAGCATAGTGGAGCCATAAGGTCTCGCGCTCTCGAGACCGTTGAGGTTTCTCGAGGTAGACGTCAATCCACCAGAGATGGAAAGACATTAACTGGCGACCCCCAATGGGAAGTCATGGGAAACTACTAGAGAAAGCTTACGTCAGAAGACATTCTGAAGTGAAATTTTATTACTAAGCGTAACTTAAGAAAATCGAAACATCATTATATATATATATATATATATATATATATATATATATATATAAAAGACCTCACTTTAATGTTCACACGAATCCGTAAGATAATGCAACTTCAAGTGGGTTCTCTGGCCCATGTATTTGATCCACAAAAAAGGCAAAACTAAGCACAGCATAATGTGTTCTATGACAGGTAAGTTTTATAAATTTTCATAAACATAGTATGTATAAGCTTCATTTGAATCATTTTGAATATATGACATTACTTTTAATAGTTTGAAAAAGTTTTCAATAACAGGAAACACAAAGTACCACTACTTAAACGTAATATAAAATTAATAAAAAATATAACTTCATTATAGAATCACAGGTAATTTATTTAAGTTCATTTGTATGAAATGAAATAAATTACGTATTTCATTCTAGTTTGTTAGCATGAAATATTAGTTTTCTTTGCCTTTTAAATTGTAATGACATTAGATCTTTATCCAACGACACTACTTAAATTTACAACATGAAATGTGTCTTAAAAATATATTAGTTTGACATACAGGAGTCTTAGGGCGCGCTAAGTCTCGGCTATTAAACTTAATAGACTGATAGTTGGCTCCGCGTTCCGCAGACTACAGTATGGTATAGTAATAGTAGCAGATCCCATATTAATTAAGTAGGTAATTAGGTAAATAGGTATAAGATAGGTATATAATGTGAAAGTGAATTCACAGTAGCGGTATTGTGTAAATTATGTATCAAATTTTTATGTACATTATTATATTTTTATTAAATGTTTCTCCACATTGTCGTATTGGTATAGGCTGTAAACATAATGTGTGTATGTTTGAAATAAATAAATAATTTCAGTTGCGGTATTTAAAGTGGAGATTCAAGTCGGAAAGTATCAAACTTGGCTGTCAAAACGTGATCGCAGATTCCGATTCTATGGAAAAGTTTAAAAGATTACTGTTTCGGTTCCTACTTTACTGAATTTTGAAAATAGAATTCTAAAATGTAATTGAATTCTGGCATTTCACTATTTTTACACATTTTAAGTATACACACTACGTCAGACTATTTAATTTAATTAACTGAAATCAATGTTTGCTTTTTAAACTTACACAAATTTACACACTACAAAAATTCCATGCATATTCAAGAAAGATGTATAATACGTATATACATAAGTAATGATAAAAATAATTTATTTAAATTATAATGAGAGGAGACAGTGGGCGTTTGTTAGCTCGAAGGCGTACGTACAACCTTTATTTACGTAAAATCTCAACTCTCTCAGCAATTATGTTTATTTAAGTAAAGGAATGCAATATTTAAATTTTTTTGTCCGACGCCTCACAGCGGGGATATTTGTGCGTTAAGAGGGCTTTTCAAAAATTTATTAAATTATTTACTTTGAATTTCAGTTTTTCTACGTTTTGAAAATTTTATTTTATTTATATTTAAAAATGTATGCATAAGAGTTTTAGAATGCCATGACACAAAAAGGTGTTACGTGTTTCCCTAGCCTTTCTTTTAAATTCTTATGACCCCCCCCCCCCCCCCCCCAATTAAAATATTAAATAAATAATATCTAAAAATAGAGACTTAAATTATAGGTTTAAGGAAGAAATTACTTGGAAATTTCACGAAACAATAAGGAGATTTTAATTTTCATTTAAATAGCCCCCTTTAACTATCAAATTGTTACCCTTTTGGGTCTCTGGTCTACACCATTAAGTCTTCTACGCTATTCTACATTGAATTCATTATTCAAATAACAGTAATCATGTCAACACCATCTTTAGTCCATGTTCAGTTGCGAGGATTAATCATTCAATTTTGTGTTTTCTATAGAAAGTTTTCTTTTTCTCGTATTAAAACTTTCCACTTTAACGACAAGTTTCGTGTTCGGTGTTCGATGACACACTTCCGGTTTCCCTTTTTTCATTACATTTTGCGGTACTTTCGAATTTTTTGTATATTTTTTGATTGTTTCACATTTTGTCACACTTAAATCTGTCTTCACTTTTGGTCTAACGATCTTATACGTTCTAGGATTAGATACTGTCGCCATGTTTAGGTTAAGCGATAAATTATTTAGATTTAATAATAGTGGCTCAGATTTTTGTACCGTTTGTATTTGTTCGATAACAAAGCTAGATGAGGGTACCGCCTTTTCAAAGATCAATGTTTCTTTATTAACTTCTATGTTTGATTCAATTTCTGAATCGTTTAGCATATCTTCATATGTTACAGCAGTATCGTTTTGCTTTTTGCGTTCATTTGTTTCACGTTGTTTAGTCATTTTAACAGGTTCTAATTTTATGTCACCTTCATCTCTGACAAGCATGAAGGAGTCGAATTTCTGTGTCCCATCACAAACTTTGTTAGCTAATATCTGTGCGATTTCATTAGATTTAAAATCACTTAAAAGCATGGTAACAGTGTTGCCCGAATCATTTGGAATGTTCGGCTCGGCGCCGTATTTGCACAATGTTGCTATCGTCTTTGAATAATTTAACGATAACTTGCCTGTGTTGCCAGCAACTGCAAATAAAAAACTCATTCATAAAAACGTAGGTTTTAAAAATAACAACTTACTTCACTTAAGATGTTAATTGTCAATTATAACAATTAAACATTGTATATTACACGTAAAAAAATATTAATTTTGATATACT
The DNA here is from genome assembly GCF_905147795.1 of Pieris rapae. NCBI lineage: Eukaryota > Metazoa > Arthropoda > Insecta > Lepidoptera > Pieridae > Pieris > Pieris rapae. Next base: position 2,437,910 of record NC_059523.1, on the reverse strand, counting down.
GACGGTATATCAAAATTAATATTTTATCGTCTTATAATTAATTCTATGGAGCCGGCTGTACGCACGAAAAATCATGACGCATGCGGCGTTGCCTCGCTCTGAGGCGTTCCATTTAAGGCTTGAAGTGCAAGCGAGAGCGCGGATCGAGCGACAAGGAGGCACAATCGGCCTCCGCGTTCGGCAGCATTTGTTTGTTAAAAAATTGACATAATTATGTAATTCTATTTATACAAATATTGTGTACAAATTGATCAATTGAATTGTGATTTCCATTTACCTCCTTCTCTATATACATACAAAATATCTATCAAATATTTTTTTTAAATACAACCATTCCATCAGTATTTTCTTATGACGTTGTCACGTTCAACTATCGTCGTCAGTCACCCGACTTTACAGACAACCGATTTTTTACTTAAAAATAACTTACGCTCAGGATGCGAAGAAGCAGTAGACGTTGCAATATACAGGGCAGTGTTGCCACTTGATGGTGATTTTATGTTAACTGTTTCAGGCGCAGCTTGGAGCAATTCATTTACTATCAAGTCTAAGCCTTTTGCACTCGCTAACATTAGTGGCGTCAAACCTACAGAAAAATAAAGAATGTAGCAATATGGTACATCGGTGGACCTAGATATTATTCCAAACGATACAAATTTATTGGAATAGTTTTGCACATATTATTAAGTAAATGAAACACAGGCATAAATATTTCCATGGAATTATTTTTACTATTTTTGAAATTATTACATTTAAAACGACTGATTCGTTTCAATTGACAATAGCAGAATAAGGTGCGCGACAAATGCATATAATTAAAAATAATAATTAATCAATTATTAACTTATTTTTATGATTATTAACGTTAGGTAAATAACTGAGCAAATATTTATACAGAATCATTAGCCGCGGTAACAAATTTCTCAACGTTTTCCATAGACGTTGTTTTTTCTTTTTGTAATACGATGCCGAAAAACATCTGGCTGAAGGCTAATCAGCTATTTGCCTATAAATTAGAAATGGCCAAAGAAACTTATTTAATCACAGGCAAGAGTATTCTAGGTTTAAGCTAGATTATTACGAACCTTGGTCATCAAACATAGTGCAAAAGTGATTAATCAAATACGTTGATATTTCTTCATCGCTCTGAAACTCCAATTCGGGAGTCCACAGGCCTTCCTCTTCAGATAAAATTTTCCTGCAACAGAAGAATTTTTAAAGATTTCTCAGGGTTGACATGATTAAAACAAGGTATTTTAAACATATTTGATCACATGTTTGAAACAGTTTGAATTAAAACAGTGTAACAAGTTAAAACAGATTAAATTAATAAGAAAAATCTTCAAAACTACTTTTCAATGCGAATAAATGGATATTATATGAAAATAAATTATTATTTAGGAATATCAAGTTCACCTAATAGTTAAATTTAGTTAATCTTTCGAAACATAACAATTTAAGTTTTCAAAAACGTGTTTAGTTTTAAGCATTTTTTTAAATGATTCATTCAAATAAATAATTTGTTAAGAGAACCATAGAGAGAGCATTGCCGGGAATCTCTCTTCACGACCGAATTCGTAATGTAAATTAAGTAGTCACTAAGGTGGTGGTAGTATGGCCTATATACTATTACGCGTAAGGATAAACCAATGGACCCGAAGGCTACTTGCAACATCAGCAGCAGAAAAGACCGACTGGCGGGCTCCGACAACATCACAGAGCATGCCTCCAAAGACTCAATTCCGGTCAATTGGAGAAAATTGGGTCTACGTCCAACGATGATTCAATAAGAATGGCTAATGAGTCAATTTCAATAAATAAATAACAGAAGTTACGTTTAGTTTTTATCTGCTATAAACCATAGAATTAAGTAATAATAAATATAGTTTCCGGTATTCGAAGAATACAATTCATAGTAATTAAAGGTAAGGTAATTCCCCGCCGCGGTATAGTCCCGCGAGGGAAAATTCCTAGTGTCGGCTGTCGAAAGAATGTTATTCACTGTTAATTTGTTACCCCTACTCGTAGTTACACGCCTTTTAAAATATTCCAGGCAGGTCAATATGTTAACAATTTAAAAATTATGTAAGGATACATGTCAAATTTCACAATCTAAAAAAATGTAAAGCAAATAAGGGCTTTTTTGTAAATATTTAGTGTTTAAAACAATTTGAACTGTTTAATATTTAAAATTAATTTCAGATTTTTCCACCCTGACTTTACTCGAAGTAAAAATTAAATAAATAATATTAAATCAAAGAAAATTACACAATAGCTTATCTTGTAAGATGCAATAACGAATGTTGACCAACAAAAAAAATTTTGAATACCCAAAAATCGAATTTCGGCCATTACGAACAATCATGGCGGCATATTTGGCAGTTTTAAAATGACAAGTAACAACCAGTGTTCACAATCGTACGATAATTTATTATCGCACATGTACGATAATTTCATAGCTACGTACGATGTACGATGGTACGCGGCTATCGTACGCAGATTGTACGATAATTTACGTGCTCATGAAAAGTTTGATTATTACACAGATAGTCCAATAATAATTACAGTTCTTTTGTGTTAGTACCATTTATTGGCTCATTGTTTTACTAGGATTACATGCCGTTGCCTCATGGCGCAATCCTTTCATTGGTTGTTACTGTTATTGAATTCGAAATGTTGGCACGTTCATCACACTCGAAGACGTGCCCTCATCCACTCCCAGCTCAGGTCTTGCCATACGTGGAACATTTAATTTGAATTATTATTTTTTTCAATTTAAAAAACACAAGTTTACAAGATTTAAACTACATATACTATATTTATATCATTTCCAACATATTATTGTCACGTTTTATATGATTTTATAAAGTATTTTATCCATTTTCCTGACTTGTACGATAATTTTTCGGCCCTGGTACGATAGTTGCCTGGCTTCAGGTTGTGAACACTGGTAACAACTAATAGCAGGTAAGTGCGGCAAAAACACGCGGCAACACAAGATTATTTTTATTATTATATTTGGTAATATATTGAAAAAGAAGATAAGTGAATTTATATTCAAGTCTAATATAATATTATTGTTACAAAATTTAACAAATATAGAAACTGATTATGTTATACCTTGGATGTTTACGACAATGCTGCAAAATAGTTCGAACACACTCCGCACTTGTTTCAGCAGCTGTGTGCAGTAAGGACTGGCATTCAGAGTCAATCTGGGTTATTTTAGCTCCAAATGAAAGTAATATTTTCATGCACTGAGGAGAGTTTGTATGCACCGACAGCTGTAGGGCTGACTGTAAAAATACAGACATTTTGACCGACTTCCTAGAGGTTTAACTGGTTATTAAGTAATGTGTATGGGCAATGTGTTAAATGTTTTATTTACACTGAATATTAGGATATTGTCATGAATATCTAAACAAAATATAAGCTTACACCACATAATTAATTGCTTATAAACGTTTTGCTTATTTATGATGAATTAAAAATTTACATTATAAAGTGCAATACTAACCAAACCTTTTTCACCAGGTATGTCCACAGATTCCTGCCGTGTTTTCAACATAATGCAATGTCTATATAATAAATCTGGTTCATCCTCTAGCACAGCTATGTGTAGTGGTCTGAAATTAAATACTTTTCTTTTAACATATCTGTTAAATAGTTGGAGCTAATATAACTGATATAGTACAGTTGTTGTCATCAATAACAACCAAAAAATTTTCTTTAAAGGTCATACAGTTATGAAAAAATACTTACAAATTGTCATCTTCGTCAACCTCCAAACAATATTTCCAATGTAAGTATGCCTGATGTAATCGTAACCGCTTTTGTTCGTCTCCTGTTAAATCTTTTAAATTTTCGGGTGTTGCTATATGAAACAAGTCGACTGGTTTTGTTTTTAATGTTACAATACTACCATCAATTAATTTTAACATAAATGATGAAGGTTCTTGTGTACATTTTTCTATGCAATCAAAGTATGGCTGGACATTTAACACTGAGTTGGGAACTTGCCAACTTTTCAAAGAAATATTATCATAAGATATATCAGACATATTGCTGTCTTCATTCAAAAAATCCTTGGTGTCAATAAGATTTATATTTTGTACTGTTTCCAATGGTTTACTTTTTGGTGGTGGTTTCTCAACAGTCTCAGGTGGTACAAGACTATCAAGAACTGCATAAGCCTTGCACCTTTGCAATCGTCTTCTTGGTAATTGCTTCACCTTTACTATACATGATTCATCCGTTTGACTAAATCTATCAATAGTTTTGTTTCCATCACATTTATCGACTTTTTTCATAGGTCCCTTTTTTAAAAGCGCCATTATAGCTTCAACTTTTGCGGCTACATTAAAAACACTGCTAATAACATTTAAAATGAGGTCATAGTTTTGTTGGCCAAGTAGTTCAGTTATACTATCAGAAGATAGTTCGACTGTCGTGTGGCCTTCTGAAAATTTCGCAGTCGTACGATTAGTGTTACTTACCAGGTTTAACTTATTAATGATTATTAAGTTAGGAAATTTCTGATAAATAGGGTCACTTTGCTTTGCCTTAAACAACGTATCTTCTCGCTCTGTATCTTTAGTAAGTAAAAGTTTTAAGGTCATATTGTTAGGAATTCTATTTAATTTACTCTTCAATATCCTAATTGGTTTCATTTCTGATTTAACTTCCTGAGACATTTTGATATTTTATATAAGTCAATGATCGATTGATTGATCCTTTTTCTAGCCTTTATTTAATAAAATGCATAATTAAATATAAATTTGAAACTTTTGCACTATTATTTCTTTCCTATTCATTGATAAACTAACCAAACTACAAATACAAATACAATGTTACATTTACTGTAACTTAGACAATGTTTTAAAAATATATATATATACACAGGTTTTTCCCCTAGCTACAATATTAAGACGGCCACAGAGCAGCGATGCCAACTCCTACAAAATAATCCCCCTAAAACTAACTTCAATTACTTGTCAATATCTGTTTAAAAACCCTAAAGTTTTAGGTGTCATCAACTTTGTGTCTGAGAAGTAACTTTAAATATGCATAAAAAACATTTAAGTAGTATACATTTTAATATTGAAATATTATAGCTTTTTCATATTTCAGTTATTAACACGCTTGGTGTATATATTTGGTTTCTTTACTTGGTTGGGTTCTAGGCCTAATATAAATTGTATAGAATCAAAAGTAATTCAAGACAAAACCGTTATTTCACAAAGTATGCTCTAAATAAATGTACCTTCTAAAAAAACCCTAAGATATCTTGATTCACCATAAATTTGTGGGGGAAATCCCCAAGGTGGCATCACTGTAATAGAGTGCAGACGTAACTCTTTCTGCCAAAATGTCCACAGACTGCTTATTTATATACATATGCATAGTACTATAGTTGTTTGCTGTAATGATAATATTCTTATATAATTCTTAATATTATATTCAGATATTAATATAAACATTACAATGTTCCACTAAGTACAATATGTGAGTTACATTACATACTATGTAATTAATTCTTCATAAATATGTAGTTTTTCTGAAGCAATATATTGATACTGAATATTCTTCGAAGTTTGCTTTAAGTACTTAATTAATTTTTAGCCACACAAATTTTCAGCCAAACGAACATACAGGCATTAATTTACAAAAATTATATCATTTTTGTTTTGAATAACTGGGCACAAGTAATGTGTAGTACCTAATAATTATTAGGTACTGCCCATTGTTTGAAGAATTAAATTATAATTTAACCGCAGTACGATTCACAAACTTCTCACACCCAAAAAAGAAAAAGTGCTGCTCTCAAGTCAACGGCTGACGTCAGTAGAACTTGGCCTGGTAGGACTGATAAGCCGCTGAGAAAATCCTGGCAAGTCTAGGCTACGTTTCTGCGGGACGAATGCAGCTAACATTTAAAATTCCCTCCTCCCCGTGGTTCTCCGTTCTTCTAGTTAGTAAAAACTTTCACCAATTGATTGTACTTGGCTACTAGAATAAGGTAATATCGTAAATAGGCATTATTTTCTATTTCTTTTTTATTTCAAGGCTAGCTAGCTTAAGGATACGTTGGTTGCTTGGAAAACACCATAGCATAAACTGGTGATATATTTGTATAAACCCCAGCAGACAGATTTTACATTTAAATACAGACTAGGTACCTGTACCACAGTATGTGTGATAAAAACCGTTTACTTGGATTGGAAACTTTAGTAAGTTTGTTACAAATGTATTTTTGGAAAATAAATAGTGCCAAGACTCTTCTAGTGTTGCACGTAAAAAAAACTGAACTACTCCTATAAAATAAAAATAAATATAGGCGGTCTAATTTATTTTTTGCGTGCGGCATTAGTTGCACATAAACATGTCCAGATGGTGTAGGTACCTAAAGGTTATATCATGAACTAGGATTGAAGCTGTAAAGAGTCAAATTACAGAAGGTACAAAGCGGCTAATAATTTTAATTAGGCAATATTTTTACCATCAATAAAAGATGCCCGCATACTAAATCTCAAAAGCCTTCTGCAGTGAGTGCACTTAACATCAGATAAGCCTGCAGCTACGACCTAATATTTTTACATGGTATTTACAATGGTTTAATTAACTGCCCTGACTTAATGTCGCTTTTGCTACTTACGACCCCTTCATCACACAATACAAGGCAAGCCCAATTATTCCAAATTCCTTGATCTAAGACCAACTATTTACGAAACTCGGTTATGTATACTTACAATACAACATAAATTACCAGCAAATCGATACATTTAATGTGACTAAAAATTCTTTAAAAAACTCTGGTATGTTTTACTAATACTGGCTGTCTTTGTTCCTTCATATTAAATATATATTATAATCTATCAATCAATCAATCTTAGAACGTATAATTTAGAATTTAGTATGAATTTGTTTTTTGTAAAACTGTGCTTTATATTTCTGTTTGAATGTGTATTCCGTTTTGGCTTTTGTGTATAATATAATTATTTGAATATTGTTTAATGATTAGATTATTTAGGAAATAGGAATACTTTATTAAAACAAATAAGAGAAATTAAATTATTAATTTTTGATCACATATGACTTTAAAAGACATTATAAAACCATACCTATATTATCCGATCACATAAAATACGTATATATCACATTTTATTCACTACTAATAAAATTTTATCTTTACGTTGATAAATCTGCGTCACATAGGAATTATATTTAATAGACTAAAGACTACCTAGTGTTCCTAGAAGTAAGGTCGGACAAATACAATTTTAACATGTTATTTCATATTGTATAATAATAAACCCACATCTATAGTTAAAGCTAATCTTGGCATAATACTCTTACGATACATTATATCGTATACTATACATATATCATATTATGTTACGTTATATTATTATTGAGAGCAATTTAATTTCATCCTTGGCCTATTTCAGGGGAAGTCCTTTCTATCAATGTTCTTTTGGCAGCTTAGTGACAAGTGTATTTTATTAAGTAATTGACAAGTATACGACAATTTCTTTAAAATTTAATCAAAGAAATCGTAAATACTAAAAACTAAAGTAAATACAGTCAGGATACATACCAAAATAGTGTATTATTTAAATACAGATTTAATGAACGAATGCAATCGTAGACAAAAGGAATACTAGTCTATTGCTATAGTGTTACTCATTATAATCTTCTGTCAAATTCGTTAATTTCTACGTTTTCAAGCTATCTAGTCTATAGAAGTATATACTATACTTTAACAAAAGAGATATCTAAACAGCAAAATAAGCATAATACATAATTAATTAGGTTGGGCATAAATAACTTTTCTAAATTAATTTAATAAATGCTATATAAAATGATAATTTTTATCCTTCACTACAATACAAAATGGTTTCATTGTTCCTTAAGAAATGGGGTAATAAAAAGAACATAATATTAAAATACTTTAATAATGTATAAGAGATCACACAACAAAATAGACATAGATTTTAGCTTCGCTTTCCTTTAGTGCCAAATCAATCTTGTATCGTTTTGGGAGGTTGAGTTAGGAGAGAGACAGTGATCCTTATTAGGCTGGGTATGGACTATTTTCTTATTAAAAGTAAATTATAATAACAATTTTACGTAGAATTTAAGTTCATAATTGAAAAAATAAAAAGTACAATTTTGTATTTCACATTTAAATAAGTAAGAACTATATAATATCTACTTTAAATCCATATATGAGAACCCATTTTTAGGTATATACATAAAGCCTTTACAGTAAAATCAAAAAACATCTTCAAACAATTTAAAAATTCAAATCAATTGGTGTTAAAGGAAAGTGAAGCATACATTATTCATAAAACTAATAGTTTAGTCTCATATTCCAGAAATCACTAAAAATATATATGCCAAACTGAGCTGAAAAACCACATATTTAATAGTTCAAGTGAGATTGTGACTATATCAAGTAAGAGTGGGACTTACTTTCATTACATTTAATCTACTGAACATACTTTGATGAAGTTTAGTGATATGACTTAGTATACCAATGTTGGCAAAAGCAAAGTTAGTCTTGTCACAATTCTCATAATTTTGAATCTCTGAATATAATATATATCTAGAGTACATACTACATTTTAGGTGTAGTAATGCTGAATGTGAACAAAATAACAATTTTTTTTAAAGATAGGGGTATGAAAACTCTAAATTGTTAAGTGTATATTAGCTTATATGAGGACATTTATTTTGATTACCTTTCACAGTCACAACATTCAAATTGCAATATTACAAAAAAGTATTTAATCAGGTCAACCAAAGTTATTATGTAATTGAGCACTTTGAGATTGGATACATTACTATCCAAACATAACAATCCCATTTATAATCTTATACTCTCAACATATTAAAATACTGCATAAACTTAAAACTAATATATAAGGCACTTCATATATAACTAGCATTTTATCAATGCATATGGCCTCTCCAAAAAATACAACTTATTGATTTAATCTACAATTGTACACAATTGAGATAGTTTGATAAACTTATCCTTTGTAACTAATTAAAGATCAAAGTAAGTTACCAATTAATCAAATACTATTATGCCAGATGATACAAATATTATTCTGATTTTTATACTGTAATTTGGATGTCTACAAATTTAATATTGTATTGTTTACAGTATAATTATTAACTTATAGTTTACCAGCTTTAAGTTAATAATAGCTGGTAAACTATAAGTTAATAATTTGTATATAATAAAAATAATAAAATATCTCATATTTTGTGCTGTTTAACAGCATAAAATACAAGATATGATATTGAATAAGTGTTTTATATTTTAAAGTACTGTCATATAATAATACTTGGCAATAAATTAAATATTTAAATTATTATTTCTCTTTGAAACACACACAGCTATCATAAAAGTCCAGAGAGAATATAATCTGATGCCTGTGTATAGAATATTAATTCTTGATAATATTTTAATAATAGAGAAAAAAATATAATGTTAGACAAACATTTACACATTTCCTTAAATGAAAAACAGCATTCTCTTATTCACCTTATTATAAATGCAATTTTAGAAACTAATCCTCTTATGTATGTAAACTAAATCAGTCTTTTGTAAGTAAAGTTAAAGCAGTGTATCAAGACTAATATAGTTCTTATGAAGAAGGGTTATAATTGAACTTTTACTTTTACAAATATACTATAAGCCTCAGTTCAAATCATTTTGTGGCATTGTAAGGTTAAATATGAAACAAATTTGTATTGACCTGTAACATAACACAATTTGTCTAAACTCTAATCAAAAATTGCCAAAAATCGGTGGGACATAAGTCTTTTAAGATTATTTATTATATACTAAAGAGAGACATTTTTAGTTTTATTAAGAGAAACTTATATCCTAAAGTCTGCATGAAAGGTGGGTAAATAACCTACAAAGTCTTTAATTTATAAAGAAAGTTTTTCATCAAATACAAAATCATCTTGTTCATTTTTTTTTCAATATCAGTTATAAACCACTTTTATAGATATGATATCAACTATGTATATGAGTTTGAGCACCAATAGAAATTTAGATTCTGTACAAAATGCATTTTTACATTTTCTGTAATATCTTGTATAACCATTTTTAGGAAAATGTTGTAAATCAAGTTAATAAAAAACCGTTTAAAAATTAATCAAATTGCATACTTTTCAATCAATGAATCTTAAAGAAATAAAAAGGAAAAAAACTTACAATAACTACTTAGTCTTGTTAAATATCACAGTTCTCCGCTGCCTGTTTCTTTTATAAAATCAGGTCCATCTGATTTAACAATAAACTTAGAATTGTTTTCATCACTGCCATCTTTACAATACTGAGTGTCAGATATAGTTTCTTTAATAAGATCTTCACTATTGGTGCTATTGGAACTATCAGGTTCAATCAGGTTGGTTCCATATTGTCTATTAACTATACTATTGTCTAAAGCAGTGTTTGTCATAATAGTTGACAAGTTATGCAAATAATTTGCCATATTTTCTGTTAGTGCTGACATAATTTGATTTTCTATACTAATAACATTTTTATTATTTTCAGAGTCTGTTTTGAGCAAATTAGCCAATATGGGGTTTGCTCTCAGCATCTCTGCATTATTTTCTGTTTTAACATGATTTCTTTGATGGAGAATAAACACATCCGGGTCTTTGAAGCATTTAGAACATTGATTGCATTCATAAGTTACTTTTTCTGGTGGGATTGTGTTTTTTTTCTCTTGTTGCATTGTTGTTTGAGTATCATCTTCATTTTGAGTGTCAGAATTTGATGGTGACGACTGTTCTGAAACTATAAAATGGATTGTCTTGAATTTAGAATGTTTGTATATTTATTATTTATTAAATTTTACTAAAGAGAGAAGAGACAAAATAAAGAATACAGCAATAAGGAAAATAAGTAAGGTAACAGATGTTACAATAACAATCAAGAAGCTAAAGTGGAAATGGGTGGGACACATTGCAAGAGGTATAGAAAGGTGGAGCAAAAAACTGCTTAACTTGTGCCCAAGGTACAGCAAACGCAAAAGAGGGAGACAACTGAGAAGGTGGATTGACCACATTAAAGAAACGGCAGGTGGTACATGGAAGAGAGTGGCACAGTGCAGAGAGGAATGGCGGGATTTGGAGAGACCTTTGCCAAAAAAGGGCACACAGATGCACCAGAATTAAATTAAAATGTAAATTTGTTAACAGTATATAGAATATATAATGTAAAATGTATCTGAATAAAGGCTATTATTATTATTATTATAAATTTAACTAAAAGGTATAAAATCACAGCAAGAGCTCTTACACAGAACTTAAACATTTCAAACTTAAAACAATTCAAACTGTATCTAATGTATATAATATGTATGTAAACTTGTTGAACAAGTTACATAGACCAAAGTAGGCCAAGAGAAAAAACTGGCGTAAAAAACTCTCTGTACTCTTTTTCGTTTTATCAACTAGGTAATTGTTAACTTTATAGTAAGCCTTTTTACACAGTTTTTCTTAAACACATCTTAAATTTAATAAAAGGCAGAGATAAATGAGCCTCTGGGATTTTGTTAAAGAAAAGTATCCCTTTTCCTAAAAAAGAATTACTAACTTTAGTATAGTACAGGGAAATTGCAGCCTGCATTTGTTCCGAGTAATAACATAACTATAAAGTATTAGTTATTAATTTAACTATAAAATCTAGTATCCGTTATATTACTAGGTATGGCCACTAAGGTTATTCAACAAAATTCTGTAGTTTTTATCTTTCAAGGAGTAAAGGTTAAATCAATTACACATAGTTATTGAGAGCATATTTGGGCTATGTGGCTTCAATGTGCATCACTTAACCCTGAGATTTGTGTACCAATGTACTTTTATTTGTGTGCGTTCTTATGGTAAAGGAAGATATTTTGAATGACAAATTTTATTTAAATTTGATGAAAAATTATCATCAATAAAAGATACACAAATCTCAGGCCAAGACCAATAGTTGAGTGGTGCCACTTGTATTTTTATATGTATATTAAAAACATCATACCATTGGTAAATACATTGTTTGTTTCATTTATACCAGCTGCTTGCATAGCTAGCATTGTTTGAACATAGATTGCTTGGGCCATTTGATGTTGTACCTGAAAAACATGAATATTTCAACTTTATGTACACCAACAATAATTTAAACATATTTACTTAAGTTACATGTTTAGGCCAATCTTCAATCAATATCAACTACTAATAAAAAATAATTTGAAAACAATAAGTTATAATTATAAGAAAATTCATCTAATTTAAAATTATGAACACATTCAAGTTAATTTTTGTAAAAGTAGTAAAACTTACACTAGTATCAAGAGCTGTTGGCAACTGAAAAGCACTGGTGTTCTTTCTATGCCAATCTTCAGTAGGCGATTCAGATGGTAAGTTCAGAGATGGTATAGCATCTTTTCGTAATGTCCTCCATTGACCTAAGATTGAAAAAAATAGGAATACATAGTGTTAAATTAAATATATCTAAATTTAGTGATGACCCTGTTATAAAAATTGCGAAATAATAATAAATAACAACGTGCACGGTACCTCTATTTTTCTGGGCACTAGTAATTGTATAATCTTCGGGTTTAAAATGCAAGCTGCAGACTTTTGAGTATTTAGTATATGGCTTGCCTCTTTTCAGTACTCGATTCCATAATTTGGCTAATTCTTCATCTCTAGGAAACTGATGAAATGAAACATTTTTAGCTTTTCCAGCCATAGAAGTGCATCGCGGCACTGTGCAGTAATAAGGCATTTTAAGTGTATATCTGTTTCCTAATAACAAGATAACATATCTAAAAATAAATATTTTAAACAACTAATTATTGCATTCAAGATAAATCAGTCGTTTCGAAAGCAATTAAACAATATAAACACTCGTAAACGAACTGCCGACATGATCGATGCCATGGATGCCAATGTCAAATTATAATGTACAGTCCACAGACTAGTATGCTTAATAGGTTAGGTATAGGGTTACACTAGGATCCAAATACGAAAAGCACTGTGCGGGCAGTATATTTATCAATGTTTTATAGTCAGATTAAATATCTAATAATCTGATTGATGTTTGATATAACCCAGCCCGATGATTTATTATCCCTCAGAGCGCATAAATATAATAAATATTTATAATTTATATGTAGTATGGATACCTGCGATATTAATCACATCATTATAAAAATACTACTAACTACTACTAGAATAAATATGTCAAACTATATTTTATTATCTTATTCAGTTTAAGAAACTTCATTTTCTGCCCCTAATTTCAAAATGAAAATATTTTGTATAATATAATGAATGAATATTATTCGTAGAATTTATGATCTGTTTGGAATTGAATCTATAGCCTTTGTAGTTAATTAAAAAAAACATCAGCCATTGTGAAAAAGTGAAGGAAAAAAGGTGAACATTTATGTCAAAATTTTCAAGGCTGTTTTGTGATGATTTTAATTAATATAAACGTAAAAAGTATTCTAACAAAACTTATGTTTTGACGTCAGGTTAGATTTTGTGTTTTGTTATACAGGAGAAAAATAGTAGGTAGTGTTATAGTGAAAGGTTCAAAACAAAGAATTATTATTGTTGATAACATGGGTTATTATTGCACTGTTCCACAATGCACTTCGTTGGCCGGCAAGACGAAGAACGTGAAATTCCACCGATTTCCCCGCGACGATGCAATGGCTCTGAAATGGAATGTTATTTTAAAACGAATGAAACCAATAACAAAATATTCTAAGGTGTGCAGTTTACATTTTACTCAAGCGGATTACAATGTCACTACAATGGGTAAGAATAAAGGTATTTTGGGGTTTTCCAAAGTATTTGCTTTATTTTATTGTATTCTTAGTGTTTATGACGCATTCGTGTTGTCGACATTTGAAAACTTATTTGCCCTTTATGCATGTTGACTTTCATAATTCTCCGTTTTTTCGATGTCTATAATTGGAATTCATCATACGATTTAGCTTTTTATATGACTATTTTCCTCTTCTTGTTTTACTTAAATTTAAATCCAATTGTTACGTTTTTATGAAAACATAGTCTTAATTTTTAAATGTTATCTCTACTAAAAACTAAATAGACTAAGAAATAGAAATGTTGTTCTCCTATTAATTTGCCAATGAAATGCAATCAAAATATTTAGTTTTATAGTAAGTTTAGTCATATAGGCTTTTAAAAGTCAATGTGAAATGCTTAGGGCCTTTTCTTACAAAAAAACTATTATATGGTCAAAAAAATAATTAAAATAGTGTAGAAATAAAGATTACTTATTAGATACTAATTAATTCTGTAGGTTTAAATGCTACACATAAAAGTCATTATAAAAATATGTTAATATTTTCCTGCTCTCATAGAGTATAAAATCTAATCAGGGTGTTTCCCTATTACATGAGTCATGTACATTATATCACTATTGTTAATTCTCTATATAAGAATTAAAGTTTTGCTTAGGTAAATTTCTTGATTAATTGACTAATTAAATAAATGTAAAGTACTTAGTATAAAAAATCACAATTACCATTTAATATGATAAAATAAATAATAGTATTAAATGCAAATAAAGGAATTTATTAATCTTAAATATCATGAATTTCTTACCTGTAGCAGTTAAGTTTATTTAAAACATACAGCTGATAAATTATATTTTGTATTTTATTATATAATGAGTTATCTTATCTTGGCTATGTTGCATGTTATTATTTTGGATAATATTTTCTCAAGTTACCAATGATTTTGTATGGAAATAAATATTGATATAGAAATCTCTTAGCTTATCAAATTTATAATATATATATATATATTATAATTATTGGGCACAATGTGAAAGTAAACACATAACTAATGTGCACAAATACAATTCTCATTATTTTGAAATATGCTAGTAAACAGTTGTTAACATTCTTTAAAATTCTATTACTTTCATGTGTGTAATGTGTGTTACTGATGCAATGTATCTAATTTACCAATAGAAAAAAAGTTTTAATGGTAACTTATATTTTCCTGTGTACTACAAATGTACAGCTATAATAATACAATTTGGTGCTTCTTATGGTACTAAAAATGTCAAATATAATATCTGTATGAAATAATGCCCTTTTAAGGTCAATGGAAGACGTTGAGCAAAGACGCAGTACCCACACAGAATTTACCAAAACTAAATCCAGATGGCACAGTTATGGTTATTCGTAAGAGTCGGACAAGTGTTAAATATAAAGGCGATAAGAAGGATGAGAACAGGTAGGTTTCTGGTTTATGGTTGTTGGAGCCAGTATTATATTTATTCATCTTTTGACGACTTGAAAGCAAATGGGTTGAGATGGTTTTCTTATTTTAAATAGTTTATTGCTAAATTGAGGTATTTAAATTATGTTGTTTTTACAAGTAATGTTTTGAATTACAATTTTTGAACTCTTTGGTAAAACTTATGTACATAAGACTTGGCTTAAAGGTTACCACTTACCAGACCCTAAAATTTAAAAAGAAAATTAAGAAAAGAGCATACATTCATTTTGTCATTTGCTTTTGTGAGTTGGCGGCAAATCTAAAACTCTTGTTACAAGTGAAAATTAACCTGATGCGAGAATATTTTCGGTCAGTGATTTATTATGGGTTTTGTTGTGGGCTTTTGCAACAACACATCATAGTTTTAGCTTTGTTAGGCTGCGAGTAGCATTTCGTAATGAAGCCTCATCTCGTGCCACTATTTACAATTGGTTTCACGAGTTTAAGCGTGGACGTAACAATCTCAATGATGATCTGCTTGTGGGACTTCTTTTAATAGCGACTACTTAAGATAACATCAGTGCTGCAAAGCATGATTGAGGAAGATAAAAGAGTGACCTATCAGCAGATACTGGTAAGCCTAGGCATTGCTATGAGTTAAACAACAAAATATTACACGAACATTTAGGCATCAGGAAGCTTTGTACCAGGTGGATATGGATTACCTATACTTTAACCGACGGCCAGAAACACCTTTGCATGGACTTGTGTCGCCAAATGTTAGATAAGTTCAACGACTGTGACTCAAGTGCTTCAAACAAACAAACAAACAAATATAATTTATTCATATAGGTAACATAATGTACACTTATGAACGTCAAAAAAAAGGAATATACATTAAATGATTCTAATTTTACATTTACTGCCAGTTCTCAAATCAAGGGCGTGGAACGGAAGAGAAGAACTGGCAATAAACTC
Organism: Pieris rapae; assembly: GCF_905147795.1. Lineage (NCBI taxonomy): Eukaryota > Metazoa > Arthropoda > Insecta > Lepidoptera > Pieridae > Pieris > Pieris rapae. The sequence continues at coordinate 2,421,650 of NC_059523.1, read as the reverse complement.
CGCCACTCTTTTTAATCGCCAAGTTTTTTTACACAATGTAAGGAGCTGCAACCATTACACCATGTTCCATATGACATCTTGAGTAATAAAGAATAATAAAATAAATTAAAAACAAAGATTGTCCTCTATCAGCAGGATTCATGGTGAAATAGGAGCACGCACACATACTCGTGAGAACAACACATAAATACGTAGTATAAACAACCAATATCACCGCATACGCGAATTAGAAAGTACGACCAGTCTATTTATTTATTTATTTATTGGGAAACCAAACAGAGACATCCTTAATAAAAAACAAAGTCAAAAATAAAACAAATACAAACACACTGGATGCATCCACAACAGGTTACACTTATATAAAGCTCACAGTCAGTCACCACAAGTAGCACCCGTTCACGAGTACGACGCATGGCCAGCCATCGGCCCCCTCGCTATATTTTAGGGAGAGAGACATCCCGACGCATGGACGCCGCTGTATTTGACATCGTCACAGGACGAAAGCTATATTGCTAAGTATCCGAAAGCAAAACAATCAGCGCAGTGGGTGAAGTCAAGGAAAAAAGATGATTGCCTAATTCTTTGGTCGGAAAGGTGATTTCGTGAGCGTTCGTTGTGCTAGAGAATGAAAGGACAGTTACTGCAGACTGGTATATCAATCGCTGTTTGCCTGTTGTCTTGGAAAAAATTCGACAACAGCGCCCTCGAAGCAGGATCCTTCTTCACCACGACAATGCTTCACCGCATTCCGCAAAGCGGACTGTTAAGTGTCGGAATAATGAGTCATCCGCCAAACAGTCCTGACCTGGCGCTTTGCGACTTTCGTTTATTCCCAAGAACTAAAGGTAAAATTCGAGGTATTCGCTTTACGAGCCCTGAAGATGCGTTGACAGCGTACGAAAATACCATAGAAGAGACCCCTAAGGAATAGGCCCACTGCTTTTCTTAGTGGTTCCATCGAATGCGACAATGTGTAGAGAGGAACGGAGATTACTTCGAAAACCAATAAAAGTATTGGCAACTCTACATTAAGCCGTTTTTTGTCTTTCTAAACATTTTCAGTGTTACCTAGGTATAATAAAGTCCCTTATGTTCTTGATATTTCCTTAACAGCCAATGTCACCAAGAATACTACTCTATTGAAACAGAGAAGTTGTCAATGGGAAGTCAAACTGTGAAGACAGAATTGATGAGCCCAGACCCAAATACAGAACCACAAAGAGCAATTGCACCACAATCGTCTATAGTAAGTATTTAAAGTATAAAAAAAAGGTAAAAACCAGCCTTTGGCAGATGCTAAGTGGTAAAACTCTTCTTTTTTTTAAATTCTTGTTAACAACTCTATAAATCTATGGTGATAAACAGGAGATGTGAAGGAGTAAATTAACAAAGAAATGTGGAACTAATTAATCAATTAATTAGAAAAAAATCCACACTTGCTGTGCTTCTAGCTCATATTTGTTAATATGTATAAACTGTTGCATTTAGATTTTAGATGATCAATGTATTCTATACATTATGACGTTATATATAATTTGTTTTTAATTACATTTTGACACTTACATACTGATTGTGCTTGTTAATTAATCAATCTTATGTACCTTTTTCATTGCCTATATACAATTTAATACATTTTAAAAAATTAAATGTTAATATAATAAATTAAATGTATATCTAATGTCATTATAACTAGGTTTCTACTGTTTTTTTAGTTAGCCAGCCGCCTGCAAGGTTTAAATTCTCCTGAGAAACCAAAAACACAAGATGCAATAATGCAAACGGATCCCTTAACAGATGACGAAAGTCCCATCAAATATGAATCACCCAAATATGTGTATCCAGACGACTATTTAAAAAACAAAGAGTATTTACCACAGACAACAGAGGAATATAATAAAGAAGCAGAAAAATATGCGTTGGAGAGAAAGAGCAGTACGTTTGACAGTTTTCAGAAAACTGTAGATTTTTCAAAAGAGAAAAGTCAGGAAAGTTTTGGGAAGGATGTCTTTCAGAAGATGGATTATGACCTCTATTATCAGGATAGTGCTGAGATGTTGAGGAATCAACAACAAAATATACAGATGTTACAGGAACAACATAGGTGAGTTCCTCGTCTTCCTCGCATCGATACAAATATTTGCCGATACAATACCGATGTCGATACTCCTATAGAAATATCGGCGATACCGATACCGATACTAATGCTTAGTAAGTTTAAATAAAAATAATATAAATTACCTATATCCAGTTTGGTTAGTTTTTAATTTCATTAAAAAACATAAACAGTCACAAACTTTGAGTAAGATTAAAGGTTTAGTCATAAAAAATTAAGAGTAATAATTATATTAAAATAATATAAATAACTGTCAATAAATCAAATAAACGTTGATAAGATTTTTGTTTAAAAACTATTTTTGCTGTATAGCATTCTCATGTTTTAGGGAGAAAGTCTATTCGAAAGTCTGTATAAGACCTGTACATTACTTTTAAGCGTGAAATTTGAAAAATATCGTATCTGTAATAAAAATCGCCGCAAAAAAAATTATGCATATATGCATCTATATATATATGCATCCCTATCTAGGTCTAAGTTTGAAACATTATTAAAATTTTACTCGTATAGTACTATCAAAATAAAAATTAATCTTATCTACATATACCTACTTTACGAAGACAAAATGACGAAACTATTTTTAAATCGAACAAGAGTTTATCATCATCTCGTGGAAACAATTTTATAATATTGACTAGGTGTGCCCCTCGTTTTTTTTTTATAAAAATTTTCTATATAATTCCCCGACTCCCGATATAGTCGTCGGAGGAATTAAATAGCTTACGTAAATGGTATTGGTAACTGGAATGATAAAATACTTCTACCTATTTCTTTTAACTATTTTTTGTATGACCTTTACCGCAAATCCTAAAAAGATCCCTTTTAATGTAATGTTGAAGATTTTCCTTAAAATTTAAAAAAAAACCTCAAAAAAAAATTCTCCAAATCTTAAAATACGCGCCCATCACCTTTTAAGCTAGTTTATATACATAATAATAATACATACTACAAAAATCATTAAAATGAGTCGAGCCTTTTCAGAGTCCTGTACCACTAATAGTGAGTTTTTATTTTATAAACGATACAGGTTATAGAACTTTAACAGCAAGGAGTTTCTATTTAAGCGCAATTTCTATAGTCTCTGGCTAACTAAATAAAGGATGTTGAACAAATTATTTTTTATATTTCAGAATGAATGAAAATCAGAATTTCTTCGACGAGAATCATATAAAGCAAGAAGTGGAGGTGTATACAGAGGAAGACAAATTCTTTGAAGGCAAGGAGAGAGCTGGTAAGTATGGCAAAATATTTTAATGACACATTCATATAATATTTTTATAAATTAAAAGTTTAAAAAATGTCACTGAATGACATTTAAAAAAATTAAGATTTAAAAGCCTATTAATGAAACTATTTTTAATATATTCAATTTAAGTTTTTAAAGATAAAACGTAAGGTACGTTCTTTAAAAGAAAAAAATATTATCTCTAATTTTTTTAAATGTTTTTTTCGTTTTTATTTGGTTAGTAGTGAATGTTATGTCTATGTAAAATAAAACTAACTAAAACTAATTAGTAGTTAAGATCTAACATAATCTATTATAAAGATATTAACCATATGAAAGTGTACAAAAACACTACTTACAGTCTCTATTGAGTGGTAGACACTCTTATCCAGTTCACACTTTTAAGCACTTACCAACGTGCACTAACACTTTTCCACTATTTCAAACAATTTTTTTTTTCTTTTAATATTATTAAGCCATTGTGCTGAAATGAATTTTCAAACATTTTTCAGAAGACCCATTATACGAGAATCAAAGCATTATGCAACAGACAGAAGAAGAAGTCAAACAGGAACCGGAAAATAGTAATAACAATGGTGAGTATTTATATACTGAGGGGCGTGGTCTAGACAGACAGAGAGAAAGTATGGAGTAAATAAGTTTAGAATATGGGACAATTTTTAAATGTTATATCTTTAAATTTTACTGAACGAAGTATTGATGATGATATTAAGAGATAATTTTTTTCATGGATCGAGTTCTCACAGCGAAATTACATTCTTTTGGCGCGATTGGGAAAAATGATCAAAATAGATTCTCAGTCACAAAAAACCGACACATTGAAGTTAGCTATAACATTTCTAGATTTTTATCTTGTTAGTGTCGTTTTTTCTAAAAAAGTAAAATGGGACGAAAGATAAACAATTTAAAAAGATTTTTATCTTGTTACGCCAACAAATTATAACTTCCAATACGTGTCTATAAGTACACATGGATTTTTTTTGCAATTGCATTCAGAATTTATTTTTATTCTGCAAAGGAGCAAATTTGTTTATAGTTTGGTGATGGATATAATTATCACTTTTTATCTTCTTCTTTTGTTAAATGTTCTTTTAATATCATAAAAGTAATTACCACAAAATTATTGCATACTATTATATGATATAATATGAAAGGTTTTTATTTCCGCTATCCAGCCAAGCTAAAGTCTTTGGACTATACCGCCTGGTTATACTTAAATTTTTGAGTTCAAAAATGGAATTCTCTTAAAAAAAAATTACAAGTCATTGACAACCTGCTTTGGAAATGTTGCCAACTAACAAATAATATTTTGTTAGTTGGATTATTTGTTAGTTGGCAACTTTAAAATATAGTTATAGAAACTGAAGTACACTTTTTTAACTTTCAGGCAGCGAAACAGTAATGCAGTCTCAGCAATTTTTCACCACACATGATCAGATACCAGGTATTTGACATATAAATAACCTTTTACCGGTTTAAAACTTAAGTAGATTAGCGTACTGCGCCTGATTTTATGGATCTTTTCGGTTCCTTTAACGTACTTATATACAAATGTTAACTTAGAAAGAAAAGTGTGGCGCATCGGGGTTGGAACGCACGATCTTTGGGTTAAGTGACTATAACTAAATATTTACTGATTTTAAGGAAAATCTCCTTTTTCTCTTGTTTATTATCTTCTAAAAAGCCGCAAATTTAATACGTATTTCTAGATCCATTGTACATAAGTCGACCAGGGCCTGAGTTGTTGATCGCGAAGCAGAACGCTTTAGCGGCGCACGCACAGTTATGTGAGTAATGTTGATTCCTCTCTATTATATAAAAAACAAATTTATTTTGTTTCATCAATTTTGTTGTTAAGAATGCAAGAAAACTATTGGAATTATATAAATAAAAAAAATATACATGAATGTCATTCTTGATGAGGGATAAAAACGTATATCCTTTAAAATATTTTCTGTAAATCCTTTGGCACCGACTTGTTTCTTTTATATATTTTTTAATTACGTATAATTAAAATACACAATGTTGAAATTAAAAAAATCTCAAATCGCAAACAACGTATCTTCACAATAGAAGTTTAAATTCCAAGGAGTTTTAACTAATTTTGCTTAGAAGTTTCTATAGTCTCTGGAAATTAACAATTTAGGCAGTGTCAAACTATTTTTATTTTGTAGGGCAAAACACAAAGAAGCGACCATTCTTCTACAGTGACAACAATCAGTGTACCACTACACCACTAATGCATCGGTATGAGGTAAAAAAATCTTCTTAGATAAATGCTACTGCAAATTGCTAATGCGCCGGGCCACCATTGCAAAATTATTGATTTTTTCACATTAATTCAATTAATTAAATAACTATTATAATTAGTAATTTCATATAATCTTTAAGAATGTTTTAATACAATTTTGATGTTGAGTCAAAATATTATTTGATAAGGTTCCACATTAGTATTTCGCGGATTAATCAACTCAGAATCAGAGACAGGTTTTATTGCGACGTACTGTGTGAAATTTGACAGAAGAATAATTGGCGTGCTTTTTTGATTTTAAACCAAATAATTTAGTAAACAGTATACGCTATTTTTATTCTATAGTTCAGACTATGGTAAGAAATGTCATAGATAAAATACTTATCTAACTGAAACTTTTTTTTACTTAAAAATTTAATCATCAAATAAGGCTGTCACATTTCTTTCTAAATTCAAACTATTACACGCAGAAGTTTACAAGGCACCTTGTCAAATGTCATCGCCAAATCAGGTGCCAAGTTGATTTGTGCGTGTAGTAACGAAACGTTTTTAGTTTTAGCGCCGGTGCTATGTAACTTCCTTTATATTAGCGTTTGCGATCCCGACGTCAATGTTGAGTTTTTGTACCGCGTGAGGCTGTGACATCAGGGCTATGGATCGAAAAACGCCGGAGTTTGTATATGACTTTACACAGTGCCGGCGCAGTATAGATTTTTTTGTTAAGAAAAAAGTAATTTTCATATTTCTATTTTCCAGGATTTATCGCGAATCCTTCAGTGAAAGTCATTCCTCGGAATTTGTCTGACTGATTTGGTTTCCTTTCTTCAAATTGTACAGCATTCCACCATCTTTAATTATACATATTAGGCTTTGTTTTGCACACATTTGTAAGCGTGTATATACAGTGGCAAATTTAGTTTCCGGGTCAGTTGTCTTTGGTATGTTTTATTTAAGGCCAATCTTGTCAGACTTTAATCTCTTAAGTTTTTTGTGTGATATACATAGATGATAGTTTAATGTAATTAAATGTATGGGGATCAATTTTTATACAAGGACGTAGCTATGATGTTTATATCAAATATATATGTATTACGTAAAATCATAGTTATGTTGCTGAAAGTTTGTAGTATTCTTTCCATCATCAAGATAAAAATATTACAGAACATTTGAAAATAATAATTTGTTTGTCGTTGCTACGTCCTAAATAAAATATTTTTATTTAACCGATATCCTAAGACATCTTTATTTTATAGAAAAAGTAATAGTATGAACGTTGCATTTTCTACGATAGACGTTGACAGATGTCAATGTCACCGACTTGAAGGCCTAGCGAATCTGTTAAGGGAGAACCAAAGGTGTTAGAAATGCCATAAACTACAGAGTCTCCCTTGCAGCTTAGCATTATGGTGCCATTTTTTATTTACATAAAGCATAATAAGTCTTGTTTTATATATATGAAATGGAATTTTTTAAGATATTGTTACACGACTAGGTTCTTATAGTAAACAAAAATTTTATGTGAGCCGAAATGTAAAATCAACAATATACCTATATTTAATTTTACGTATTATTCTAATAAAGGTAATAATCGTGTGACGAATTGGAACGAATTGGAATTTTCTTAATAAAAAAAAAATGTGATACAAATAGGAAACACTGAGTTTTTAAAAAGTTTCATTTCTATTACGTGTACAGTGCTTCACGGGCAATTTTAATAAATATATAGTTACCAGTTAGATTCTTATTGCATTTTTTATGCTGGCATCATTTTTGACTTAGCATTTTTCGGTTGTGTGAGATGGCAATATTTATAGCTTTTTTTTACAAAAATGCTGTATCATAAATGATGCGTCTTATGGAAGAGTACACCTGGGCGGTGATATATCGAATTTAAGAATAATGTATAAATTTAGATTAAGTATTGTCACAAGAATGAACTAAATTTTTTAAATCTTGCCAAAGTTTTAGACCACATGTAAATATGAAAAATTAATATATTTTAAGTTATTTTTTTGGCGTATTTGGAGTTGATATTTTTTTTGGTGCTGTTATTTTATATATTTTATAATCGAGTACAATTGTGAACGCACATATTTTGCAAGTTTTCTGTTTTTAAAACATTTTATTTTTTATTTTTATTGAAAGTTCTCTTAATAAAAAGATGCGACGCGGGCTTAAAATCATTCTGAATTGTTAAAGATTAGATCAATTGTAGATCGGCGTTGAAAGAGATTAGTTTAAATCAACTTCATCAAATTATTCTTGACTTGTGTACTAATCCGTCAAATATATAGCTTTTACTTTACTGTCTAGATACTATAGATAATTTTGAATATATTTTCAGTATGAAAAATCAATGATTAAAAATCCACAGACCAAAGCTAATAAATTTTACTCTATGTATAAAAGATTGCAAGAAAAAGGGATTTTTTGCTTGCGTCGTGTGGGAACTAAATGTTTTTTTTTTTGTTATAATTTATTATTTGGTAGCTTATAAAGTAAAATTCTGTTTATATATACTCTGGATTTACTGATTATAATATTTATATAAATGGATAATATGCGAATTATCTGTGAATATTTGTAAAGTTACCAGCTGTCAATTTTTAAAGGACAGGACATCCCGGATTTGACATCTTCATATTTCCAACTTACGATTTTTAAAATTTAATTTTAATAACATATTTGTTTTGTTTTAAATATTTCGAACGAGAATTTTTAGGCGCGAACTGCATTCTCGGTGTTCCAATCACTTATTGTCATTTATTTGACATTTACCTTTGTGTCAACTGTCAATAGTCTCTGGTAGCATAGTAGAGTTCTTGTTTGTTATAAATGGGATTCGAAACAACGTGTGAGTATTTGTTTGGTATCTCTCATCGATTTTACGTAATGTTAAGTGTGCTGAAAACAGAATTGGTTTGACTTTATGCTATTTACCCGGACACAAATACGTAGAAATATTTAATTTTAAGTTGGTTATATGAAGAGTACAATATTTATCAAAGAAAATTATTTTATGAACTTGTAGTTTAAGATAGTTAAGATGTTACGCGCTAGAATTTTTTGTTTACATATTTTTTACGTCAGTGGCCATTTGAAATAAATAATTTGAAAATCATTTTGTTTTATTTATATGCTAGTATTGGGAGCAGAATAAACAATTTGAAACATCGCGGTAAATGTATTCTGGTCGTCTGTTATTAATATTGACTTTTATGGTAATACTGAGGTAAGAAATTTAATTTCTCTAACATTATTTACTTCGATTTACTCCCGAACCCAATAATCCATGATCTCAGTTTTAAAACAATCTTTAGATCAAACCGTGACAGTCGATCGATCTCCTATCTAATATCAATCCGTCTACTGGTTATTGGCCCATTCCAAAAATTTTATCAATATTTGAATAAGGATATCTAAGATGGTCAAAAATGGATTGAGATAGGTTGTTGGGTTTGGGCGTTTAACAATCTTATGAATTCGAGAATATTAGTAATATAAATTAAGTAATATGAATTGAGTATAGTCTAGTATCTTTTGGCCAACAATATACGTTTCTGTCTGTATATATGCCGCTGGATTTAAGGCAGGTCAGTACAACAAGTAAAAATATCACAGATCTTTATTTATTTAGCAATTTCCATATGTTTCGTCATACGTGTTGAGGTAGCAAAAAGGTAATATTTACATATATTGCGGATATGCTGAGAATTGAAACCATACAGTGTCACCGCGTAGCTAAGTGTATAAATAAATTAACACTCAAGTACTCGTCAGAAGCGCATTTACATGCTCGATAATCATTACATATAAAATCATGCATACAAAAGTGAATTTGTTATGCATACAAACGACAATATTGCAGTGTGATACGATGCCTGAAGTTATGCTTTATATTCCTTGGACATCCATTTTTTTTAAATAGAACAGGGGGCAAACGGGCAGGAGGCTCACCTGATGTTAAGTGATACCGCCGCCCATGGACACTCAATGCCATGGCTCGCGAGTGCGTTGCCTTTTAAGAATTGGTATGCTCTTTTCTTGAAGGACCCTAAATCGAATACCCTACACATGGGTAGTTTTTTTATGGGTAAGTATATCTTATGGGTGATTTTAACGCGCCTTTTCCGGTATCTATACTCGAACGGCATTGTTCCTAAGTGCTAAAAGACCGTTTCAATACACCCGATCCCAAAGGCGTTCGCTGTGATCCGTCCATCTGTCAATAGCTTTAACTTTGTTCTTAAAATTGTTGTGTAGTCTGTGGTAGAAAATGTGGTAGTAAATTATTAACAAAACAAAAATAATGGAAAGTATTTACAACATATCAATGACTAGCTGCCCCGGATAACTTCGTTCCGCCTAAATGTCTATTATTGCGATACTGCCTGTTAAAAAACTTACTTATATTCAAAATTATTGATGATGAAACACATGTCTTCGATCAAAGCCTGGTTATGAATCTCCTCATTTACCTCAAGATAGGAAATTGAACTGACACGAATTCCACCACATGCTGTTTGCATTCGTTATATTAATGAATATATTTATTGTCATTCCATAACTAAGCCAATACTTTATTTCTGATTCTGCTATTCTGAGTGGAGAAGAATCAACAATAAAAGAGATAACTAAGATCGGTCCAGCCGATCTTATCTCCAATAAAATAAATAACCAAAAATATTCATTCAAATCGGTTCGGCATTTTAAGAGAATTTCAGTGACATACACATTTACAGTTTTATTATATCTAATACATATATAAAATTCTCGTGTCACGGTATTTGTAATTAAACTCCTACGAAATGGCTGGACAGATATTCGTGAAATTTAGTGTGCATATCGCTTAGGTCTGCGAATACGAAATCATATTTTTAATAACCCTAAATGTCCACCCCTACATTTTTAATTTATATATTTTAAATAAAAAAAATTGCTATTATTTTTTTATGACACAACCCATAATTTTCACTCGTCTACAATCAAGCCCTATTTTTTATTTGTTAATTTAAAACTTATGTCTTGAACTCTGAGGTTTATATAGAAAAAACATCACTGAAACACCTGAAGAGTTTTACATTCCGGAAAACCGAACAGTCTCTGGGGCATATCAAAATGTTCCATGTTGGTATGCACCAAAAAGATTGGCTAAGTACATATAACATTAGGGAGAAACAAAAGTTCGCGGGGTTCTTCCGCCGTGTCTATCTTATTATGTACGTAAGTTATAAGTATATATATATATAAGTGTCATTGTTGCCCGTGCGTTGTGTGTGCGTTTAAGTAAACGCAAATGTTTGATACTATTTACATAACTGGAGTCGAGTGCTCTTCAGGATTCCACAGCGAGAAAGTTTACTATTACTGTTAGTTAGGTAGTAAGTTTTGAATACCCTAGCATATATTACTTATATCACTTAGCTTTTAAATATATTAAATAAAGAATTTTATGACCAAACCAAATCAAATGGATGAAACATTTGAGTAGGTAGTGTACGACTGGATATATTTTCTATTAGTAGTGAGAATCGTGGTTTTCGATCATACGAAAAAAGATTTTCGTTTAAAGTCATAGACTACATTTTACGCTAATGTTTTAATAAGTAAGAACGCGGTTTAAAGTTAGTATTATTACGTATTGCTTTGAATTGCTTGAACTTTGGCGTCGAATTGTTTTAATATTCAAATGGAACTAAAATCGAGGTTCGATACAGTATTAATTGTCATTTGTATTGTGAGAGACGTGGGTTTCAGTGAAAAACAGGTAAGTAACTATGTATATATGTTTCAATATTAAATATAGTCTCCGCACGTGAAAATATATACAGTTTAGTGTGATAAAGAGTATGATATTATAATCGTTGCTGAAAACATATTGTAAAAATACTTTATTTAAAAGTATGACAGAGTATCCGTTTCTTTTCGTCCGTTGTATGGTATTGATTTGAGAAGTGGCAGTTAAATTATATTTTGATTTGATATAAGCTCAATATTATCGCATTAATTCGTTTGTAATCATTACACATTCAAAAAAATACAAAACCCTATAAAATAATAAAAATTTTAAGTAACTATTTGCATTTTATTTACAATTTGATTGCGCAAATTAAATTAATTTTCAGCCGGAGTTTGTACAAAAACTAATAAAACTATGAAGTCTTCCTTCTTTCGTTTGACTTGTATTTAAGGTTAATATTACGTGATATGAAGGTTGAAACAGCGCCTTGTTTGATAAAGTTAAAGAAAATTGCATACAGAAGCAATATTGATGAAGAAATTACTAACGTAACCAGCTATGCATTTTCAATTTAAATTTGTAACAGTCTATGTATCTGTAAAAAAAAGCGTGCGTACAAAGTTCACATGTCAGAAGTGAAACTTCTTTGGAAGTTAATTATTACTAAGGTAAAAGCCCCAATAGATGATCATGTATATGATCACTCCATGTGTTTGTATATCTATATACAAACTGTTTACGCACTGTATACGTGCTAATGATAATTTAAATAAATAATAAAACTGCGTTTATTGCGTGTATCTACTAAACGAATACATCAACCAATAGCGGATATTTTTTTCTCGATCTCCCTTTCTCCCTCTATCTCAATCGGTCTCAATTGCTCAAAAAAATGCATTATATTATATGGTGTACTTTAATAAATGCCAAAATTCACTCACAAAACACATAGGTTACGGTTCTTATTGCTATGAGTAGGTATTGCTATACCAGTCAAAACTTTTCAAAATCAATTAGGCTTATTAAAGGCACATTTGAAAGTCAAAATTACAAATTAACAATATAAATATATATTTAATTTACTTAAATAATTATATATGAAAACTATGACTACTATTAGTTGTGACCTAAGAGAATGGTTCCTAGTCACATACATATATCTTGCTCTATGGTTCTAAGTCATAACGACGAAATGGTGTTAATGCCATTATATGTCTTTGCTTTTGTATAAAAAATATTGGTGGTCTGTCCACAGGACTTACTATCGAAACAGCGTTTTTTTAACTAGTACTGTGGGAGCTCATTAGTACAATGCTTATCTAGAAGCACGCTGGACTTTCACCCCTTTATTGTTACCTATTTAGTTATCACCGTCGTTTCTTGTAAAGACGCCTTCCGCCTTCCCAGTTTAATATGTGTTTAAGCGGCAGTTAATTAAGTAATCTCCTAGAAAGGCGTGCCCTCCAATAGTCCGCATCTCACTTTAGCATCAGGTGGATTGTGGTCAAACATCTGTCCAGTTCTGTATAAACAACCTTCGTGCTATTTGTGATTTTAGTTATTGTATATCTAAGGAATACTTTTGTATATAATAATATAATCAAACTAAGGTACAAGTTTTGCGCTAGAATCAGGAGTCGAACATCAAGTAAAAGATTTTTTACATTTCCTGTATAGCTTACTAAACTACAGAAAATATTAAAATCGATTTCTCAATAGATATAAAGACCCGAAAAGTTATTAACTACAGTATACAATTGAGTCGCTGAACTTTTGGCAAATTACTTATTAATGACATACATTACTATGGAAATCATGAAATTTCCTTAAGTATACATAAAAGACAATAGATTGAACCTATTTAACCTAAATTGAATTGCAAAGTTATTTAAATTTTCTTTGCACCAAAGGTACGTCATTAGTATTGCGTCTTCGTTTTAATCCAAGAGGTAGTTTAAACTATGGATTAGGTACTAACTATTTAGAAATAATATGTTTAGAAATAAAAAACAATTTTTATTTTTGAATATGACAACAAAATATTTCTTTCTGCTCTTAATACATGATGTCATAGAAATCGAGATAAAAAGTATATTTTTTGTAGTGACAGTGCTGGTACTTTGTAGCTCTGCATGAAAACAACGAAGAAGAAAATGATTGTCAGAATTCAATATTGCTAGTAAGGCCAAGAAAGAAAAAAAATACAGCTAGTAAACATTTTTTGCAATATTGATATCAATTAAACTGACAGCTGTCAAGTTAATGATCATAGATAGAGTGAAAAATTAAAACTGCCAATTATTATGTAGGTATAAACTAGCGGACCCGACAGACGTTGACCTGTCTACACGTCTTTAATTCAAACTTTTAATAAGCTAAAACATTCTGGACCATTTTGATGAAAATTATTATTCAAATGTTATGACAATATCTAACGATCCAGCACATGGTCTACAATAACACAATGATAACAAAACTTTTTTTAATTTGATCGCAGCGCTAACTGTCGGGAAAGACTAAAATTAAAATTCGAATATTATTTAAAATTTGACACTGCGATGGTAGCGCCGTCTGTCGGATCCAATGTAAAACATTCAAAATAAATTAAAAATTAATTAAAAAAACATTGTACAGCGGACAAAATTGTGAATCTAAACCATTCCCAGATCCCCTTGAACACACACAAAAAATTTCATCAAAATCAGTCCAGTCGTTTGAGAGAAGTTCAGTGACATACACACTCACAGAAGAATTTTAAATATAAAGATATGTCGAAGCCAACTTAGTTAGCCGTTCAATCAATAGCCTAGCCTCTTCACTAAACATTTTTTTTAACTAGCGGTTTAACTATCGGCCTGACAGATATTCGTCCGTAGCGTTTGTAACATTAAATAAACTGGCTGGCTAATGCTAATACTATTCGTACGATAGAGAAACCATGTGTCAGACATAAAATAAAAAACATATGTGCAATTCACACATGGTAGAAGTGAAACCTTCAAAAACATTTTTTTTATTATTAATCATATATAAATTAATCATTTTCCATTATCTAAATGTGTGTGTTCTTTTAAAACAGTATATTTTAATGATAAATTTTAATTTATAAGTTTAATATAAATTTTTAATTTGGGAAAAACTAAAACATCGAAAGTTTGAAATTCGATCAAATGAAAAAGCGGCAGTAAAGAGAGGCTGTATAATGCCTGCTATCTCATTTTCTCCCACGTTAAATCATATGATGAATTGATGTTTCTGTCTCTCTTTACCGCTGGATCCGGTTTGAAATCACGACGATTCGAAAGAAGTTTATCTATCTCATTTTCTCCCACGTTAAATCATATGAATTAATGTTTCTGTCTCTTTTTACTGTCGCTTTTTCGTTGCATCCGGTTTGAAATCACAACGATTCTAAAGAAGTTTCACTTCAAAAGATAAGTCGGTCACAGCTAAATTCATATTATTATTCTAACTACTCTCTTCCATTGTACTTGTTAGTAGTAGGGATTCACGGGTTCTGCCTCAAGAGGCAGAACCCGTGAATCCCCGCGTGGGTGGCCAATATCAGCGTCACGGTATGACACGAAACTAAAAAAAAAAAAAAAAAAAAAAGTTTGGTCTCTTTCCCCACTAAACAGACCGTGCTGAGTCGATAGCACTCACTCCCGAAGCGATATTTCTCTCTGTTTCGAAGTTAGGTTTTGCTATACGTTGCAAATTAATCGATTTACTAATCACCTCATAATAAGAATGTAACGTCTCGTCCAAATCCTCATTTACTAATCACCGAGTCAGTTTCGTATCCATAATTAGCAAATTACCATGCGCATTTACCTGCAAATGCACCAGGACAGATGGGAAAAGGATTTACTGAACATTAAAAATATGATTTCCGTGTTTTATGTGTTTATTTGCATTATGTTACAATACAACTTTACTAGTGTCATGTCATTTCTTGGCGAGTCATACGAAAAATTTCTGAGGTAATCTTCCAAGCTGAAACCCCAGAACTTGTAGTACAAATATACTACACAATACTCCCCACAAAAGGCAGAATAGATGTCCTGAACGCTAGCTGTATTATAGCTCCATACCCGACAATTTCTTCTTAAAAAATCCGCTATTACTCTAATAGGCTTACGTCCAAATGAATCAAAATATTCTCCAACTTTTTCGTGGTTGATATGAATAGCTACCCAATGAGATCCTGGTTGTGAGTCAGGGTCGAGATTGCATATAATAAATGTGGGTAAGTGTACGTGCATTGGTAGGCGATTCGAGGGGTACACGCTATACTGGATGCTGGGATGTATTTTATGGAGACTCATTTGCAGGTTTAATGTATTCATTTTTACTCCAACGCGTTTGACCTTCTACTCTTTGTATTTAACAAAAACGGAAAGGACCCTTGAGAATCACGTTGTGCTTACTTAGCAATTTAATACTGTCTTCGAAAACTATCGGAAGTTTATCAGAGCGAATTCGCAAAAGCGACATTAAATCCATAACTGTTAAGATACTTGTATATTTAGAAATAAATAGATCCGCTTACGTTCAATATTTATTCATGATTTGACAAACTTACAATATTTAAAAAATTACACAAACGGATAAAATCATTACATTACTTATTGTACATACGTTATATGACTGTTGTATTATTAACAAGTTTGGTATAAAAAATAAAAACATTTTGATTACAATATACTATGATAAGAAATAACAATTATTTTAGTATTCAGAGAAACTTATTTTATATCAAAACATGACTTAAAATGAGTAGACATACTTTTATGATTGCATTAATTATGACAGATTCACATAATACTTTCTCTTTTCATAAAATACAAAAGTAGAAAAGTTGCAACGGAATGTAACAAAAATGAGATTCTGTAGTTGAAATATTATTATATTATCCCATACATTTTCAGATAATGCATCAGTCATACATAATAAAAACTTACAAAATGTGATGTATCCTAACTTTAGTGACAAAAATAGCATTTTTTCTTTTAAACATTATGTTTGGCGGTTAAATAGAAGCAACATTTACTAATAAAATGTATTAAAATAGACAGAAATTATAATAACATAGGGCAGGAGAAAGTAAATTAGATATTTAATTATAAACTATAAATTCTTGTTAAACAGTAAAAATATTAACAGGTTTAATGAAGATCTAAAACAATAACAATACTTGTCTTTTTAGTAATAAAAAATCAAAATTGTTATACAATTATAAGAAGAAACTAAAAAAAATTAAATACTATTACCTATTTTAACACCAACAATAAGATTTAAAATTTACATGTTGTCATTAATAAATATTTATCCTAACTATAATTTTTTCAGAACTTTACAATTACTTTTTTTTACAATTTAAAGCTAGTCATTTGTCAGGTTATAATTTTTATGATACATTGAATTCCTAATTACCCTAAGACCATAACTTTGATTACACTACTTATTTATTAATATTATGATACATTTATATATGATACAATTATAAATCTTAAATAATCCATAACACTAGTATTGGAATCTGTAATTAATTATTAACCATAAATATATTTATGTTGTGTTGTATAGATCTCTCAAAATCCTATAAGTAATTAAAATGTCATAGAACATAGACAAATCGAAAAGTGTATGTAGGTAAAACTCATGTGCGTATTCTAAAATATTTTATCTGAATTTTTTGGAGTTTAAATTATGTAGGTACTGATTTCGAATAAGCCTCTTAGACCTTTAATGTGAATAGTAGAAAAATAATAGCAATAGGTGAACAAACAGTCTACTAGTAATAAATAAGACGCAAATGTTGACGATTTGTTAACACAAAAATAATCACATAATCTGGAGTTCCTCTTAGAGTGGAATAATATAGTTTTATACACTTAATTAGTTCTTATAGTGTTTTAATGCCATCCACCAAATTAAAACTTACACAAACTACAAGGTACATACGCGAATGTAAATACAGATATTAGTTTTATAAACTGTTCTATTAAACTGGCATTATTACAAGAGTTACGTTTAATTTTGACAAAACTTTTGCTGGAAGTATGTACGAAATTTGTTTAAGTAATTTACTTTTTGAGGGATTCGTTATTTACTGATAAAATTTCTTCCAAATATTTAGAAGAAATCTTTGTATTGTAGGTAGTAAAAAAACTTAATGTTTTGAAGCATATAAAAATAATACTAATTCTTTTGTGAAATCCTTCAGTGTATATATTTCAAATTATTTTAACTTTATTGAAAGGTGTATGTATTATATGTATAACAATCTAAAAATAATCAAAGAAATACAAACAATTATTTCATTTAGGTTTGAAGTGCCACAAGTATTAATCATCATTTTTTAAATATATAGCAAACGAGCCTGCGGAACGTCCAGTAAGGGACGACTCGATTTATTTTTATATGTTATAGTAAAATTAAAAAAAAGACAAATACCTTCCACAAAAACTGCATAATATACTTTAAAATCTTGTAATTGTCTAGAGGTAGCTTTTCGAGAATCAATATTTTCACCTTTCTTGCCTTCCTAGGTATTACCCAGGCTGAAAATATAAATTAAATACATTCCTTTAATTATGACCAACTTCATTAAAATTAGATTAACAATTCTACTCCTGTTTTGTACATATATTTTCTGTTAAGGAAAACTAATATTTTTATGCCAAGACAGAAATAGTTGTTTCCTAGAACTTTAGGACGAAACACGAGAGTAGTTTATTATTTTATATGAGTAAATATATTTTAGGGATTAACCTTAGCTTTATAGTATATACAAGTAAATACACAAATATACTAAACATGTATTTAGTAAAATCTGTAGCACATTTTAATCACATATTATTGAATTTTCCATCTATGAGTTTTATTCACTAATTGATTTAAATAAACTCGGTTATCATGTTATAAAAATGTAACAGATTTTAATGTATTGAAAACTACAAATAAATTTACTTAAAATATGCATAGATAACCCGCAAATTCTTATACCCACTAAGTACAATTATGATAGTATGTTCATAATACAAAAAACAAATTTTATTATTTCAGAAATAAATAACATAAAAAACCAATATTTATATTTACTAACCTTCATATTTGCTAACTACGTCATAAAAAAATTTGGTTTTTTATGTTATTTATTTCTGAAATAATAAAATTTGTTTTTTGTATTATGAACATACTATCATAATTGTACTTAGTGGGTATAAGAATTTGCAGGTTATCTATGCATATTTTAAGTAAATTTATTTGTAGTTTTCAATACATTAAAATCTGTTACATTTTTATAACATGATAACCGAGTTTATTTAAATCAATTAGTGAATAAAACTCATAGATGGAAAATTCAATAATATGTGATTAAAATGTGCTACAGATTTTACTAAATACATGTTTAGTATATTTGTGTATTTACTTGTATATACTATAAAGCTAAGGTTAATCCCTAAAATATATTTACTCATATAAAATAATAAACTACTCTCGTGTTTCGTCCTAAAGTTCTAGGAAACAACTATTTCTGTCTTGGCATAAAAATATTAGTTTTCCTTAACAGAAAATATATGTACAAAACAGGAGTAGAATTGTTAATCTAATTTTAATGAAGTTGGTCATAATTAAAGGAATGTATTTAATTTATATTTTCAGCCTGGGTAATACCTAGGAAGGCAAGAAAGGTGAAAATATTGATTCTCGAAAAGCTACCTCTAGACAATTACAAGATTTTAAAGTATATTATGCAGTTTTTGTGGAAGGTATTTGTCTTTTTTTAATTTTACTATAACATATAAAAATAAATCGAGTCGTCCCTTACTGGACGTTCCGCAGGCTCGTTTGCTATATATTTAAAAAATGATGATTAATACTTGTGGCACTTCAAACCTAAATGAAATAATTGTTTGTATTTCTTTGATTATTTTTAGATTGTTATACATATAATACATACACCTTTCAATAAAGTTAAAATAATTTGAAATATATACACTGAAGGATTTCACAAAAGAATTAGTATTATTTTTATATGCTTCAAAACATTAAGTTTTTTTACTACCTACAATACAAAGATTTCTTCTAAATATTTGGAAGAAATTTTATCAGTAAATAACGAATCCCTCAAAAAGTAAATTACTTAAACAAATTTCGTACATACTTCCAGCAAAAGTTTTGTCAAAATTAAACGTAACTCTTGTAATAATGCCAGTTTAATAGAACAGTTTATAAAACTAATATCTGTATTTACATTCGCGTATGTACCTTGTAGTTTGTGTAAGTTTTAATTTGGTGGATGGCATTAAAACACTATAAGAACTAATTAAGTGTATAAAACTATATTATTCCACTCTAAGAGGAACTCCAGATTATGTGATTATTTTTGTGTTAACAAATCGTCAACATTTGCGTCTTATTTATTACTAGTAGACTGTTTGTTCACCTATTGCTATTATTTTTCTACTATTCACATTAAAGGTCTAAGAGGCTTATTCGAAATCAGTACCTACATAATTTAAACTCCAAAAAATTCAGATAAAATATTTTAGAATACGCACATGAGTTTTACCTACATACACTTTTCGATTTGTCTATGTTCTATGACATTTTAATTACTTATAGGATTTTGAGAGATCTATACAACACAACATAAATATATTTATGGTTAATAATTAATTACAGATTCCAATACTAGTGTTATGGATTATTTAAGATTTATAATTGTATCATATATAAATGTATCATAATATTAATAAATAAGTAGTGTAATCAAAGTTATGGTCTTAGGGTAATTAGGAATTCAATGTATCATAAAAATTATAACCTGACAAATGACTAGCTTTAAATTGTAAAAAAAAGTAATTGTAAAGTTCTGAAAAAATTATAGTTAGGATAAATATTTATTAATGACAACATGTAAATTTTAAATCTTATTGTTGGTGTTAAAATAGGTAATAGTATTTAATTTTTTTTAGTTTCTTCTTATAATTGTATAACAATTTTGATTTTTTATTACTAAAAAGACAAGTATTGTTATTGTTTTAGATCTTCATTAAACCTGTTAATATTTTTACTGTTTAACAAGAATTTATAGTTTATAATTAAATATCTAATTTACTTTCTCCTGCCCTATGTTATTATAATTTCTGTCTATTTTAATACATTTTATTAGTAAATGTTGCTTCTATTTAACCGCCAAACATAATGTTTAAAAGAAAAAATGCTATTTTTGTCACTAAAGTTAGGATACATCACATTTTGTAAGTTTTTATTATGTATGACTGATGCATTATCTGAAAATGTATGGGATAATATAATAATATTTCAACTACAGAATCTCATTTTTGTTACATTCCGTTGCAACTTTTCTACTTTTGTATTTTATGAAAAGAGAAAGTATTATGTGAATCTGTCATAATTAATGCAATCATAAAAGTATGTCTACTCATTTTAAGTCATGTTTTGATATAAAATAAGTTTCTCTGAATACTAAAATAATTGTTATTTCTTATCATAGTATATTGTAATCAAAATGTTTTTATTTTTTATACCAAACTTGTTAATAATACAACAGTCATATAACGTATGTACAATAAGTAATGTAATGATTTTATCCGTGTTTGTGTAATTTTTTAAATATTGTAAGTTTGTCAAATCATGAATAAATATTGAACGTAAGCGGATCTATTTATTTCTAAATATACAAGTATCTTAACAGTTATGGATTTAATGTCGCTTTTGCGAATTCGCTCTGATAAACTTCCGATAGTTTTCGAAGACAGTATTAAATTGCTAAGTAAGCACAACGTGATTCTCAAGGGTCCTTTCCGTTTTTGTTAAATACAAAGAGTAGAAGGTCAAACGCGTTGGAGTAAAAATGAATACATTAAACCTGCAAATGAGTCTCCATAAAATACATCCCAGCATCCAGTATAGCGTGTACCCCTCGAATCGCCTACCAATGCACGTACACTTACCCACATTTATTATATGCAATCTCGACCCTGACTCACAACCAGGATCTCATTGGGTAGCTATTCATATCAACCACGAAAAAGTTGGAGAATATTTTGATTCATTTGGACGTAAGCCTATTAGAGTAATAGCGGATTTTTTAAGAAGAAATTGTCGGGTATGGAGCTATAATACAGCTAGCGTTCAGGACATCTATTCTGCCTTTTGTGGGGAGTATTGTGTAGTATATTTGTACTACAAGTTCTGGGGTTTCAGCTTGGAAGATTACCTCAGAAATTTTTCGTATGACTCGCCAAGAAATGACATGACACTAGTAAAGTTGTATTGTAACATAATGCAAATAAACACATAAAACACGGAAATCATATTTTTAATGTTCAGTAAATCCTTTTCCCATCTGTCCTGGTGCATTTGCAGGTAAATGCGCATGGTAATTTGCTAATTATGGATACGAAACTGACTCGGTGATTAGTAAATGAGGATTTGGACGAGACGTTACATTCTTATTATGAGGTGATTAGTAAATCGATTAATTTGCAACGTATAGCAAAACCTAACTTCGAAACAGAGAGAAATATCGCTTCGGGAGTGAGTGCTATCGACTCAGCACGGTCTGTTTAGTGGGGAAAGAGACCAAACTTTTTTTTTTTTTTTTTTTTTTTGTTTCGTGTCATACCGTGACGCTGATATTGGCCACCCACGCGGGGATTCACGGGTTCTGCCTCTTGAGGCAGAACCCGTGAATCCCTACTACTCTTGTTGCTTTTCAAAACAACAAAAAGTTATGGTTTGCCGAGGCTATATAGACAGTTTAAGAGTTACCGAGTTATTTCGACAACGAAAATTTCACAGTTTAATTGCCGAAACAATCATTACAACAACTATTAAATGATCAACGATCCATTTATATCAACAACAAACTTACACAATAATCTTTCCAACTAACTATATTTTATGTATTGTTACATTAACAGTATGTTCTAATAGTTAAGTTATTTCTTTGTGTGTTATAAAATAGTGAATAAATTGTTATCATTAAACTTCCTTAACATTAAACTTGGCCTAAGGCCACCAACGGAGCGCATAACGTTTCTAGATCACGTACGTGGAGCTACGAAAGCGTCGTTTGAAGTCGTAAATGGTATCAATCAGGGACGATTTTACAAATTTTCAAGGATATGTTTTTTTTTTGGTTTTAATTAGTATTATTATTATAATTATGTCATGTGGAACATGGTTGCAGCTCCTTACAAACTTGTCGATTAAAAAGAGTGGCGGAGAGTTTATTGCCAGTTCTTCTCTGCCGTTCTCTTGATTTGAGTAAATGTAAAATTAGAAGCATTTAATGTATATTTCTGTTTTTTTGTGTTAATATATGAATAAATGATTTTTGATTTGAGTTGACTTGACTTGCCGCCATTGCTTTAACATTTTTCATGTCCATGATTATTATTACAATCCAACAATTAATCTGAAATTGTACGTACACTAATATTATTGAAACCATCCAGTTTTCAGCCACCATACCAGTAGTAGGACTGGTATTATGTATGTCATATTAACACTACGGAGGTTAAAGTTTTATTTCGGTCCTTTCACTTGTATTACAATAGTCAAGATATTAATTTTAGCCGAGTTATATATGTGTACCTGTTGTAGCTTAACTGTATTAATATTTAATAAAATCTTAACTGAGGTTGATCAATAACAAGCGAAAATTAATATAACTTTTCCTTCCGCTATTTCCATAGCCCCAAATTCAAGTCATCATTTTTATTTATACAATACGCAGTTAATATAATATAAACAAATAACCACTCTTGGGTTTCCTTGTTGTCTAATCATGTTGATGACCTTCGACCAATAAAAATTCTTAAACGAACTGAATGCATTTTGAATTCGAAATAAATATGAAGAAATCTCTTTTGCTTTTCTTTTGTAGAATAATTGATTTTGGTGTAAAGCTTAATACCCATTTTTTGCATTTATTCCGTTGTACTTGCTCTTTGTTCCATGCCATTAAAATTAATTTGATTTGCGAAAATTTAATAATAAAACCTTTTTATTTACCACACATTCTCACATTAGGTCCTTACCTATGAAATTAACGTTTTGTCGTACTGGCCACTTTGACCTCACCTGTTTGTTCTAAGGAATTCTAAATTCGGAATTAGGAATAATAATTCATTTTCATGTAAAATTAAAGTAATTTATAAAATGGAAAACACAAAAACATTGCGTTATATCCGAGTACGAGTTCCTTCGTGGCACCAGTGCTGCAGAAAGGGCTCGATGGATTAAAAGTCACAAAAGAAAACACAGTGCGTTTTCCATTCTAACGTTATCGTTCTGGAAATTTCGACCTGCAGAACAAGAACAGAGACAAAAGTTGATAACGAAGAATTGAAGGCTTTTGTGGAATCGGATCCATCGCAAATTATGTCTAAGTTAGCTGCTCGCGGTGTTAGTGTAAAACTATATTAACGACTTCATTGAACCAATTTTGCTGCGCGTCGACTGCATTTAAAGAAAAACACTTTTTAACGGATTATAGTTATGTATTATTGTATTTAAACTTATAATTATTTGTACATAATTTTAAATTTAAACCACCGTGACCACGCACGCTGTAAAGCACGCGAAACGTCGGTTTAAATTTAAAATTATGTACAAATAATTATAAGTTTAAATACAATAATACATAACTATAATCCGTTAAAAAGTGTTTTTCTTTAAATAAACAATCTTTACAATCCATACTTACCATTTATTTATATCACATGAATATGCTAATCATATGAATCACCTTTATCAACGAGAGTAAAGGTAGTATTGGTGTCGGCACGTAATTACCAAGATTTTGCGAATTTCTACTTATCATGTCCAAATACGTGGCATAATAACGTGACTTATTCAAACTGCTGGAAGAAACAATTTGTTGCAGTATTTTGTATACTTATAAAAAGCGAAGCAATTCATTTTCTTTAAATTCTTACGGAAAGGCTATATTAGATATTGTGATCCCGACGCATTTTTAATATTTGTGGTACTGATTTTTGAGAACGTTTTCTCCATTTTGGGATCTGAATCGTAATCTAAAATTCTCTGAAAACCACTATTTATTTAACAACACATTTATTCAACTAAAGTTTATCTTTCCCTCGGAGGAGTTACTCACTTACTCCACAGTTTCCTCTCTCCTCGTTTATCCTTCTCTGAGCAGTATCAGTCAGTCAGTCAGTGACCCTTGGCCGTCTAAACTAGACTAGAGAAAGCTCACTACCTTTGCCGATTGCGCGCTATCGCTTGCCAATTTAAACTAGGAGCCGAACTAGGTCCTTTTCCATGTCGTCTTTCCTGTGATTTCTGGGCCTACAGACGAATTGGCAACCATTCAGATACGCTTTTTTAATACTCCAATCTTGTCCCATTAGCTGAAGATGACAAGTCCGATGGATTATTTTTAATTTCCTTAATGATGATACCATCATCACTAAATAATGATTTCCAAAGATTTCGGCTTGTTTTACGATTTCTTTGAACCTACGGGTTGGTCAAGTAAATTTTATATCCAATGATGATATATAAGTATAATATTATGTAGTGTTTGACCATCTACAAACTAGTTAACTGGGCTCTTGACCATATCTCAGCGGGCAAGGCCAGAGCCTTAACTTAGATAATAATCTGTTGTACAGTTTCCGTTTAAAGTAATAAATTACATAATATATCTATAACATTATTTTATATGCTAACGAGAATGAAAGAATGTTATGTATTTGTAATTTTGTACTTCTCTTGTGTTATACAATTATTAGTTTATGATTGACGTGTTACTTTTACACTAAATAAAGTCAGAAAAACACGGCGAATTTAAATATATCGTATATGTCATCCACAAACAATGCCCTTCTACGTCTTGCCTAAAAAATTATTATATTATTGTCGAATTTATTATATTTGTATTATTTTATAGTAATTATTTATCTTATCTGAAACTCCACTCGGGTAACTTTAGAATCTGTGGGACATATTATCTATGGTATATATATATTATTTAATATTATAAATAATATATTATAAAAAATACTAGCGTAGAAAATTGTATTTCGAATTCGGTTCTATAATAATGCGCTTAAATATATACTGATGGATTGCTCTTTACACGTCCATTATGTATTATTTACAACTGAAAAAAAATTAATAATAACAAAAAGCCAGACAGAAAATATGTCTAGCCGACGTGGCAGGCTCGAATGTTAATGAATATAAATGTGGCTAATTGTAGTATAATTAAGGTTGCACAGACTTTATAAAACATGATTTAACAAGGACAATCCTAGGTTACATTACGATGCACTAGTTGAGTTACACAAACGCACTACACATATGTTAACGATTAGATACGAGTTAATTTATTATAGGAAAACGAAGTATACAATAAATGGGAATGGAGCCAGGAAAATTTCACAGAAAACATATATTACAACAACAACAACAAAAATCTTTTTTTTCTGAGTAATTGTTATAAATAAATAAAAAGTCTTTATTCATTTTAAGTAGATACATCTTTCTTTTCATAGTGTAAGATTTATTCATATAGGTAACATAATGTACACTTATGAACGTTCTCAAATCAAGAGCGTAGAACGGAAGAGGAAAACTGGCAATAAACTCTCCGCCACTCTTTATACGAACTTAATAAAACCGACAGACGGTGTGCTGCATGATATTTCAAGTGATTATGACATTAAACAAAATTTCACCGTACGAGCGTTTTCTGTGCTCCAGCTATAAGTTCTGTTACAAATGAAAATGCATTTTTTTAATGAAGTAATATTATTAAAATTTATATCTACATATTTATTCAAGTCTCTGCAAAGAATTAAACAAAATTTGAAATTCTTTAACCGACGGCTGCATACCCACTTTGTGCAACACGATCACTGCAATCCTATTTTCTTCAACACCCCATTCTATACTGTAATTTGATAATAAAATGGCGCAAAATCGAAAGAAGTTTTAAGAATAATATACGTGTTCCAAATTCAAAATGATTAAAAAGTTGAAAAAAATGCATTTTCATTTGTAACAGAAATTATTGCCAGACTATTTATTTCCTTACAAATCAAATAAAATCACGTACCGTTTTAGCCTTGAATAGTTTTATTATATACGTAAGCACATGCGGAGATAACAACAAAATATCTGATGACAAGGCGTGCCGATTGCTGGTCGCGATTTTTACCTTGTATTGAACAGCTGACTGTATCATTCGAGTAGGATAACAATATTTCTATTTTCTATTTGTATTCTAAATTCAAACTTAGTTGCTTATGTACTTACAGGTACTTGTTATTAATCTCTAAAACGCAACATAGAAATGTGTCTGCTTCATGCCCATTAATAAATAACTAAATAATTATTAATAAATAAATAATAATTACTAAATAGGTTCGATACATTTCGTCTTGCTTTAGAATAAAAACATATGGCAGCTACCAGAGAGAATAAAAACAAAAATGAAATTAAAAAAAAAATACTTTGATCGAAACGAGTTTTTCGTATAAAAAGTGATAGCCGTCTAAAGTTGTACTAGTACTTGATTTAAGCTCAATTCCATGATCGCGTGAATATTTCTCGATATCGTAGAAAATAATATTATTTTGAATAGCTATTTAGTTGAATAAATAATTAAATAAATATAAAAATCGATCTAGCACCTGCGAAAATAAAAAGAAACAATATTATCTAATTCAATCACCCTGAAATGAGCTTTTCGAAAAAGTTGTACTATATTCAGATTTAGGCGCAATTACTTGATACTTATTCCTAAAGCATTGTGTATGCCTGATCAAATACAAGAAAATATGTCATCACAAAACACATACACATATATTAGAACATAAGTAATCTATCACAGGCAAAAATTAAAACAAACAAACACAAAAACGACAAAAAATCAAAAACTATTAATAATTAAAAGTAAAAATAACAATAATAACCTAACTAAATCAGACTTAAACCTTATTAAGAGCTTGATATACATGGCTACATAAGGGGAAAAATGCCTGGCGAACCCCGAGGGGCCCATTTCAAGGGCGTGTGAAGGGCTGTGTTTTTAGTGGATGGGGTCAGCTGCCCCTCTGAATAGCAGAGGGATTTGAATGTAGACCCAGCCCCACAGTCCCCGAGTCAAACTCGGTAACCTTGGCATTTTCAATTCATTAATTTAAAAAAAACAAAAAAAAACAAGTTGTCTGTTGGACAACACATCAATATTTTCATCGATTTTAGTAATCAATTGTGAGAGCGAGGTGGTCTATTCACTGGAAAATTCAAAAAGCTGGCGACTGGCGAGCCGTAGTTACGTATAGAAGACTTTTAGTTCTAGTAACTAACTAGCACTACAAAGAAATGGAAATTTAAAAAATAACGTGAATGAGCAAATACTTTTATTTTAAACAGATATTAAAGTTATAAAATAATTTTAGCTTGAAAATATTTTTGTAACTGAGCGAATATTAAAAAAGTTAATTTTTCCGTTTTTTGCATCACAGATGAGCGTCGATATTTATGGTTGATAAAGAAAGAGATTAAATTTATAAAAACTTTTAAATATTAAACGCTAAGTTTACGTTATTAACATTTTACGTATTTCCTTGTTAAAATATTTCCATACTAAAATACTCTTCCTGTATTTTTTATTAATATCGTTGTTTTTAACGACATTACATGAATTACAATCTAGCCTATACAGTAATTATGTTCCTATAATACTAGTCAATAGCTTAACAAGAAGAGTGGTAATGAGTATTACCATAGTAATGCTAATCTGTTCTATATTGTTTGGCACTACTTTTGTGTATCCGAGATACACTCAACTCACTTGCACTATTCACTACAATAGTTTTAATAACTCAAAAGGTTTCGTATTCTTAAGGCATATTGTTCCTTTTGTATCAAGACGTTCCATGACCTCAGCATAGTTTAATACATATACAGCTTAAAAAAATATCTCTTTTCATCACAGCGAAACATGACTCTATAGAAAGAGACAACAGTTTAGTTAAAACAGTTTTTTTATTATTGTAGAAAAATGAACTTCTCAGCCGAGTCTCCCCTTGAAAACACCGAGGTCACCAGAGAGAAGATATCAGCATGGGCGGACAGTCACGGAGCCAAGCAGGTAGACGTGTACGGGAAACCTTCAAACAGCCATCTTCAGGAGCTGGAGAGAGTCAGAAACTTAAGCAAGGAGCTTCAGAATAATCTGATTGTAAGATATATGTTTACCTTATTTTTAGGATGTCTTACGCCGGAACCCAATAATTAATCCACAACCTAAATAATTACCTAACCTAAACCTAACGATAAATACTAAAATTACTCAAAAGAATTTTATTTAAATATATAAATTATTAGTAAATATCACCGTCGTAAATGAAATTGATTTAAAAACACCAATTTTTTTTATTCACACGGTTTAATTGTACTGTTACGAAACACGTGTTCTAAATATAAAAATACTAGAATATACAACGTGAACATAGTTATCGATTTCCATGCCATCTAGACCTAACTTTACGATGTCGAATTTAGGTGTTGTTGTGCGCGCGCATCGTAAAAATTCACTCTCATCATTTTTCTCCATCGCGCCAAAAGAAGTATAACTTCAATAATAATTTATAATGTATGAATAGAGAACTAAACCTAGCTGAAAAAGTTTGCTCTCGCTTCCATCGAGTTTCTTCAATGCGGGCATTTCTGTATTGCGATATTTATTCGTTGAGCAAGGGGTACGTCGGTACTAACGCCAACTTACATCTCTCTTATATATTTATTTGTGAAATAATATTATCAATTTATTTATATTATCAATTTATAATATATCAACGACAATTATATGATAAGGAATATTAGGGACCACGTCTGCCCACAAGGTAGGGATGCCTTTTCTATAAAGATTATTTCAAAAGTGTCAAAAAAAAGTTTGCTTTATCATTTGCCCATGTCTGCCTCTTTTTTTCTCTCCTCTGTTGTTTTAATTGCTTATAAAAACATATTACTGAGGCAGATGCAAGGGCCAGAAAGCATACCATTTGATTTTTTCAATTTATTTTTTCATGATATGAGGCAGATCAACAAAATAAAAAAAAATGGTCATACTTCATAATAAGCTATAATATCCTCATTTTTTACATTTGTGGTCTTCAACGTACTGTAATGGTTAGTAATTCAGTAAGCCAATGGCTGCGATTTTTTAATTCAGAGAATTCTAATAAATCGGACCCAACAGCTACATGATTTAGAGAGCTTTTTCTTTAATTTTTACGTCTTCCTGTATGCAGAGTGAATGTCTGCTTTTCAGATTTTCTTCATTATCTAAATGGCATTCCCCAGTAACCTTAGAGGCAGAGATTTAATATCGATTTAACACATTTAAACACCTGTAGCTTAAAAACGCAACAACGTAGAATTTATTAAGAAAATTTGTCCTTTCAATACGAAATACAAGCAAATCATATATGTATTTCAATGCTAGTATCCTAGCATGTATCAAGGACCTTCCTTGCGTAATGTGAATAAATACTGCTATTGATTGACTCGAAAAAGTATAGAATTTTATATGAAATAAAAATCGTATTTTATAACACAGTTTCTCGTACGTGACGACTTGTAGAATCAAATAGTTTTTTCCCGCCTTCGTTACAGCGCGGTCGCGTAGTGTGGTGTTGTGTTGTGCTTAGTGAAATTTTGTATGGTATGCATATTTTTTTATGATATATAATTAGTAACTATGTATTATAGCTGTGAATTTTACAGAGATTTTATACAATATAGCTAAAGCTAGTTTTACAAAGATTTTATTGAATAAATAAATAATTTTTAATTAGTGAATCATTTTAATATACATACAAATGTTTAACTAGCGTAATCAATAAAAAAATATATCATTAAAATTCTATGAATTTTATTATTCAATTATCTAAAAAATTTATTTAAAATTAAGCCAACGTTAAACGAACGAAATACTTACGTTTAATTTCCCTAATTGTTATCATACATAACTATCAATTTGACAACATATTGACAAGAATAATTTGACAATAAGCTAAGAATATTTTCTCTAAAAATTTCGAATCGACAGTTACAATTTAAATTCCGTCATTTTTTTTCCTTTTGGCTCTAGCACGGTTTGTGCATTAGCCAGCAGATATATATGGGATTTTTATAATTCGTTGTTTTAATTATTTACAGTTTATATATAATAAAAAACGAAGGAACCTAATCGCGACATAACATAAACGTTTGAAAACGCATTAAATTTACAAAACAAAATCATAATAATTACATAAAGGGATAAAGAAATCAAAATTATAGTTTAATGTTATAAATATACATACTTATAATATCGACCCTTTCTTGGCTTGCACGGTTTGTGCGTCAGCCATATTCCGAAAAATTCCGTCATTTATAACCGAAACTCATATGCAATTATGTCATAAATAAACAATAAAATACAGATTATGCGTTAATACAAAATAAGCGGACTTGATACTTCCGTCATGTTGACATTTAGAATTTGGCGGCAAATAACGATAAACGTCATCAACGTGTCATAATTGCTAAATCAAATATCGACGTGCATATAATAAAATGCAATTTGATATTTCACGATGGCAAATTTATATTAACAACTTTTCGATTACATATTTAATGGTCCAATATGCATTGTGCAAAAAAATACTTTATGGTTTTGTCCTAGTTTTACGCTCGAGTCACCCTGTCTCCGTCTAACTCTGTCTCCCTTCATATATACAATAAATATTTATAAAGCTAGTCTAATTTTAAATAATAGAGTATACTATTTAATTGACTTAAACTTAGACTCTATTCCATAGACCAAGGACTAGTAGAATACTGAACTTTAATCAAAAAATTTCGTCGTTTGACCACCAAGTACTATATCAAGGGGCCAAGTAACTTGGATAAAAGAAAAGGATTTTTCAGGCGATCATCTGACTGTTACAATTTGTTAATATGCTTTATTAATAAGTCAGCAGACATTTAGAACGTTGGGTTTTCCATCGACCCAGGTCCCTCAGTGGAAAATCCTGTTGCGCGTTAACCAGTGAATTCCCATAATTGCAGGCGTGGAATAAACATTTTTACGCCATTTTAGTTATTATTTTTCTTACCTTTGTCAAAGTAAGATTATTAATAAAATACTTAACACAAGTATTTAAAAACGCTGTATCTTATTCACAAAACATTGTAGTAAAACAAATTTACAGTGTTCATTATGATTCTTGGGTATTCATAAACGTAACTTGGCGCAGAAATCTGATTTCCGTCCATTTTGACATAATATGGGAGTCTCGCAAGTCTCGTTTCTAAATCTCTCTCAAATTGAGACAAAAGTTTCTTGCTCTTGTAACAATTTGAAAATATAAAAATCAGAACATTACTTCTTTGTATTAGAACCATTCTGTAAGTAAAATATAAAATTTAGTTAATAACAAGAGATGGCCAGTAAAAATGGATATAGGAACTACTAGAAGGAATGTCGTAGGATTCATATAAGCACGAAGTTTAATTTAAGAAATAAAATTTTAATTTCCATCTGACCCTTGATCTGCGTCTCGTTATTAAAACATACAAGTTATCTTTACAATTATTTGAAAAATAGACATGAAAATTTGATTCCGTCTTTGGCTAAAAAACTAATTTTACAGAGTTAATCTTTTTTGTGATGATTTTTATACGCAACCTTGAAAAAACTAGCTACGGGTAGCGTTTTTGTGAACAGGATAAAACAAAAGTATATAAAAACCGGCTTAGTACCGGTTTTTATTTATAAATGATTAAATTAAACGACGCATTTGGGCATAATTTTTTTTGTTTCTAAAATCTCTTGAATTTAAAAAATGAAAGAATATTTATTTCTTGCGACTAACATAATTGAGACGCCATTTTGTGAAATATGTAATGTAAACAAAATTGTATGCGTCGCGTCTATAAAACACTTGGAAAGACAAAAGGGAGATGCAGAAATTGTATGTTCCAAGTGTATTAATAATAATTGATTTTGAGTGTAAATGTATAAAAATGTCCCAAAGTTTAGTTGATTTACATTAAGCTTGCATTATTTTTCTGCGAGATACTTTACGCATAAACATTTAATAATCGTTTTTTAGTGAAATTTTTACTTATTCATATCTTTCTTTGCATTTTGTGCTAAAATGTTTTATTATTAATCTTTATACTACAGAGTTAGTATAATACACTGTCAACTCAAGAAGCATGTAATGCTTACATATCGCATAAGAATATGTAAGTCACAACATATAAAATAATTTACATAGAAATTGCGTGATCTACATAATATATACTCTATCTGGAATTTTCTAGTTATATGTACTCATATACAGGTTTCGCCGTTAACAGCTTTAAAATGTCATTAGTCAATCCCCGCTTATTAATTAAATTTTTTGGTATTTATCGTTGTTAGTATATTTCTTAGGTTTTTATTGCTATACTTAGTAACTTTAAAACCTATAAAAAGCGTTAAATTACACACAGTATCATGACGCGCTTCATAATTGCGGCGTTAAAAAAATTTTAATTCATTTTTTTTCAAGCTCACATCTTCAGCACGGATGACAATGGACATGTGTCATTTTATATTTTGCCACAATTAATTAGTTCGTTAAAGTATTTACTAAATTATCATATATATAAAAAACTTTATTCAATGATATTAGGCTATACAATGACTACATTTTTTTCTAAAAAACTTAAATATAACAAATGATTAAAGTATTAACAAAAATCTTACTAACAGTGACTTCTTGACATTCCAGTCGGAATTTAATTGACTATAATATGAAATTATGTACTATGTAGTTGCAGCATAGAATCTCGGAAGATTCAGGGTTCTCAGTTCTGAACATGTAAACATAACCCTTGTGTGTACCAAGCGATATATTTTGTGAAATTGTAATTATATATAGTTGAAACCTCTTTTCAGGACTTAGAAAATTCCGTCTGCATCCCTGAAGAAGAAAAACAAGCAATGAATCCGACAGCACCCATATTGGATTATTCAGAACACCATGAGTTCGTCTCAGCTAATCAATTGGACGATTACTACGCGAAGGAGGACGAAGCTGACGCAAGAGAAGAAGAACAGAGGAGATTGACTAAGGGTAAAGCAGCTAAGACTGCGATACAAAGATTTTATAAAGATCAGTGTGTGTTTTTGACTGGTGGTACCGGGTTTTTGGGAAAAGGTTGGTATTCTTTAGATTTTAATATTAGTTTTACTCCTTTAGTCCCGAGTAAATTAGGGGTTAGAATGCAAATTGAAGATATATTGTCGCGCGTCAACGCGTTGAGCTATAAATGCTGTTGACCAATCACAATCATCGGAACACGCCGTCATTTCTTCTTTTGTTTTACATATTTGCCTCCCAGAAGTTCGCAGAACTATCAGAGTCACTGACAAGTGGAAGCTATCAGTTCAAAGTCTAATACTAAAAACGTTTTTAATAGCGTAATAAAACTGAAAACTGTAGCGATTACGGAATTTTAAAAATTTAAAATGAAGTTATTTTGGCAGAACATTTTTTTTAAGTCATGATTTTTATCCTTATTAAATAGGATTCAACAATTAAAATGAATATGAATTTTATACATGCCTACATATGTCGTAGATGACGTAATTTTTAAAATAGTACATAGAAATGAGCAATACTTATTACGTTAAAAATTAATATTAATACTACCTTAATTCTGACATATATACTAATACGATTAAAAAATAGTGTTATAAAAACATCGTACGAATAATTAGAAAAGTACATAAAAGAGATATCATATTTCCTTGTGTTTATATAATAATTAAATAATTTTAATATTATACCCACAATTTCGTGGGACAAAAAATATCATCAAAAGGGCGAGTCCATTTTTAAATATATTTTTTTCATAACTGTCCGAAATTTATCTCGCATATGACCGATTGGATTTCATTTGTTTTATAGATTTATATTGTACATTATTCAAGGTTTATTCTCAAGGATTCCCTTTACTTTTATAATTCAATAATTTAACTTTCACTTTGACAATTTTGACTATATTATAAAAAAATCGAAACCGGTTTTTTTAATTAAAATTTAATACGATATAACTTGTTATAATTATCTCATATTATTATTGAAAATTATAAAGAAATTTTTGCTTATTCTGCAAACCGTGGTGGTTAGAAGAGGCCTAGTGTAATCTTTTGCAATTTCCACCGTTAATTCAATGGTTTAATACCTATTATTAGCCCGGTCTCCTGTTATTACAGAACCTTAATACACATAGTGTTATTAGAAACTCTTATATATCCTTGTTAACAAATTAAGTTTGTATTAAATTAATTTTTAGTCTAGATTTAGGCTAGATTCTAGCGTTGAGGTCCCGTTAGAATGCGACAGCAACCCCGAAGCCTCTGTAACGTGGCTTCGTAGGAATTTGACGAGGTGTTTTTTTTAGGTTAGATTCAGAGCGTAATGACGTCTCAGGGCAGAGACAAGTATTAGTCTTGTTTTTATTTATTATTATTGGATAAACTTGTTGTTTAGGTAGCGACATCGTGTCCCTGTTCCTTTCTTCTATACTCTACGCAGTATAAAGTGCTAAACTAGTGAAAAACGTGGAAACATTAAGTTAATTCCGCTGTTTTACTCACTTTACAGTTTTTAAAACTTTAAAGTAGGTTTTAATTCGATGTGTTGTCTATGAAATCTATGATAATTTTAAAACACAAACATCGCCTTGGTGGTGACATTGGTAAGATTTTAATTTGTAATTTATGTATAATTGTCGCGCTAAAACACGATTATACACTTAATTAAACTTAATGTGCGATTAAAACGCGGAAGCTTAGGTCAAAAATATTTATTTAATAAGTGTATATTTAAAGGTCCTTCGTTCTCTGTAATTTCCGATAACGTAGTGAAAGCGATTTCAAAGTTTTTATGAAATTTCAATATTGTTAATACAAATTTCTATAGTAAGTTTCCTTCTTGATAGAAGATATCAATATTTGAGTCAGGATATTAATGGTTATCGCTTGTCAGTTACAGTTACCTATGCTGATCTGCGGTTTCTTTTTTAAACCCTTAAATATTTAGCTTTACGATTTTTTCTGAGTAAGTTTAGCAATTTCAACTTACCCTCTGGTCTCTGATATGTTACCTTTATGAAAACATAAATGCTTATAAAGCAAGTATGTAAAGGTGCTTTTAACAGAGTCTTGCGATCGTATCCTATGCACCAATAAATTATTTTCATCTGTGTAGGTAAACATCGTGCAGACCGACATGTCTATGTATAGAAGTTGCAATGAGGCCATGCCCCATAAAGACAGACACTGGATTAATGAATGTCTCTTACGTTCAAAAACACTTTGAATTGGGCAATTTTTTTACTATGCAGTCATAAATACAAGTGGCCAGATTCATTTTGTACGTAGAACTGGCAATTTGTCAAAAAAATGAAGCACAAAGGTTTTATTTTAGATTTATACGTCAGACGATACTGGCCATTACAAAAAAGAAGGTTTCTTGTTTTATTTTTAAACCATTAAAAACAGCATTTATTCAAATAAACCTATTACTAGGAAAAATGTCTCAGGGTCTTCAATACCAGTTATTGTTCTCCACAAGGCTTACCGCTTAGGCTTAATTACTTGGTTATGATCAATAATATGGATTAACCGAACACAGAAGACAAAAAACCGGTTTTCTCAAGAATAGTGATGATTTTAGAAAACATTGCATTTAATTAAACATTCATTGAGCATTTAAGCCAAATTTGTAAATGTCAAATAGGGGTTTTTTGATCTTTTTGACCTCTTGCAGGTATTATAATGCGCGGTTAAAAATTCCGATGATTTATTAAATGACGACGTGACCTCTAACTAACAAAATAATTGTATTAATTGAACATTAAATTAAAATTTTGAGAAACCAAGTAGCTTATGTACGGATGCTCTAATTGAGATATGTACCGGTAAATTACAATAAATATTTTCTAAAGATAACATCTAGGAAGGAAGTAGGAAAAATCGTAAATAATTAAGTTAATTTCTTTATTATAAAAAAAAACTAATGCGTAGTTAATTAATTCGTTCAGGGTTTTTATTGTTATAATTCAGAGATAGGATTATAGAATCCTCCGAATTTAAAAAAGGCGTCGCTTAGTCCGGCATAAATAATTAGAGCCACTTTACAAAACAAACATAATTTCTCTATGGTCTAAAAAGTTAACTTAGTTAGTAGTTAGTTAAAAGTTAAGACCTTAACGAATCCCTCAATATTCATAACTTTGTATCCTATAACCCCTAGATTGTACAGTGAACTATCCGTTCGTTCTTGAGCCTCGTATTTGTTTATTTATTAAAACCCTCTAACAAGGCCACACAAAAACAGGATAGAAGAACTTAAAAATTCAATTTCCCGTGGTACCAAGTTTCTCTATCTTTGCCTCATCTGCAGCTGTACGCAGTACGACGCCAGGTTTGAATGGGATGGCGCCGCTTCCGCTATCCTAACGGGTTCCAATCAAGCGCCTTGGTAGGGGATATAATTGGAATCTCCTTTGGCCTTTCCAATTCCACTTGCTTCGCTTGATGCCGGTTTCTCAGCAGCGCTCCCAAAATTGCTCGTTAGAGATCTTCTCGGGCCAAACCAGAATACGGCGAAGGCAGTGGTTGACGAAAACTTGGATTCGGTGCGAGATGTTTTTAGTTCCGTTTCAGTTGAGCAGCACAGATTTGGATCCATATGGAATTTATCCATTTGGAAAAGCTTTAAATCCATGAAGTATGAATATTCAAAATCTAAAGATTTAATGTGTCAATTTATTGTTGCCTTTTCCTTGCTACAACCTGTCTTGACCTCACATTTTTGTATCTAGTTTCCTTGATAATTTCTTAATCAGGATTCTGCATCTAATTTTCGATTTTAGGCCAAACTGGTTTTCGATGTTTACCTTCACCATATAAGCAAGTATTAAATACATATATCTATTATATCATATCCGGTATACTAGAACCTCTACCGTTCTACGTAATGAATTTTTCTTTACTAGTAATGATCACAAAAGTGTACGACAAAAAACATTCTAGCTTAAACAATAATTATGGCTAATAAGCATTATTTTGTTGACGGATACTGACATTTTCTGTCTTAGAGGCTTTAGCGCCATTGTTTTCCTATATAGGAGTATAGATATTATGATAAATTTAAATTTAATCTGCCAGGGGAAATTGTATTTTTTTTATTGATAAAAAAGCTTGCCACCGCTTGTTGCACACTGTTACAACGCTAAAAAAAGAAAATCACTAAATACAATTTTAAATGTGACAAGTAGACCAGTGCCGAAGCCTTCAAAAATAGTAAAAAATGAAAAAAAATTACAGTAGGATGAAACCCATTAGAAATGCAGGGGAATATGATCAAAATGAAAGGAAAAATAAATTACGGTCGATCCGAGTTCGGGAAGTGGGAGGGGGATGACTTTTAAGGGGGAAAAATTGTTTATCTTGATTTCCGGCGAAACTACCAGTCCTATGGAAAAAAGTTAAATGGCAAAGTTGTAGGTCATGAAAAGATCTACAACTTTGGTATTTACAATTTTTTCACATAACCTCAAAATTTAGGTGAAAAATTCAAAAAACCAAGTTTTTTGTTTTTTATTTATATCTTTTTTTAAAAGTTTTTTTTTTCTACGAAATTTGGTGAAAACTTACCTTATTATGTCCCAAATATACTGTAATTTATTTGATTAAAAATATTTATTTTTTCGCCTCATTTTAGCTTAATATCAAAAAAGCAGCCTAATTTTCAATCGAAAATTCTGACGTCAAAATTTCAGTTTTTTTCAAAAAGTTTGGGGGCTTTTTGTTCGTTGAAATATCTACTTTCTGATGGTGTATAAAAAAATATACATTACTATAGGAAATATTATTAGAAAATGCAAAAAATTGAAAAAACCTCAAATTCGAAAATTTTCTTTTAATTATGTACAATTTTGAGGTATTTATTAAAATTTACACTTTAATTACTCAAAAAACGTAAGATTTCATGCTTCATTGATAAACGAAAAAATTGCACTTATACTTCTATAATTAACAAACAAATAAGTTAATAAAGTTAATATTTAATAAGACATCTACAATATTTTGAAAAAGATGTAGAATCTTCTGTAAATAATATTTGTAGATGCCTATTTATTGCTGTTTTAAGATAATTTATATACCTGAGTGACCTTCGGTGAATTTTAGCCCAGTGTAAGTTATTTCATTGAGAAGTGGGGATGGACCTAGGAGGGTCTGGGCCTTACTGCTACCTGCTATTTCGTAGCAGCTGTAAAAACCGTTAGCCAGTAGTCGAGATACAGAGTAGTGTACAACATCGTTTTTAAAAATACACCTGCAGGCTGAGTAACTCTAAGTTATTTGTTAGAAATTTACTTTATTCAAAGAAAAATTCAAAATTCACCGAAGGTCACTCAGGTATATAAATTATCTTAAAACAGCAATAAATAGGCATCTACAAATATTATTTACAGAAGATTCTACAACTTTTTCAAAATATTGTAGATGTCTTATTAAATATTAACTTTATTAACTTATTTGTTTGTTAATTATAGAAGTATATTTTAATTTGCAATTTTTTCGTTTATCAATGAAGCATGAAATCTTACGTTTTTTGAGTAATTAAAGTGTAAATTTTAATAAATACCTCAAAATTGTACAAAATTAAAAGAAAATTTTCGAATTTGAGGTTTTTTCAATTTTTTACATTTTCTAATAATATTTCCTATAGTAATGTATATTTTTTTTACACCATCAGAAAGTAGATATTTCAACGAACAAAAAGCCCCCAAACTTTTTGAAAAAAGCTGAAATTTTGACGTCAGAATTTTCGATTGAAAATTAGGCTGCTTTTTTGATATTAAGCTAAAATGAGGCGAAAAAATAAATATTTTTAATCAAATAAATTACAGTATATTTGGGACATAATAAGGTAAGTTTTCACCAAATTTCGTAGAAAAAAAAAACTTTTTAAAAAAGATATAAATAAAAAACCAAAAACTTGGTTTTTTGAATTTTTCACTAAAATTTTGAGGTTATGTGAAAAAATTGTAAATACCAAAGTTGTAGATCTTTTTATGACCTACAACTTTGCCATTTAACTTTTTTCCATAGGACTGGTAGTTTCGCCGGAAATCAAGATAAACAATTTTTCCCCCTTAAAAGTCACCCCCCTCCCACTTCCCGAACTCGGATCGACCGTAATTTATTTTTCCTTTCATTTTGATCATATTCCCCTGCATTTCTAATAGGTTTTATCCTACTGTAATTTTTTTTGGTTTCAAAAATTATCGACACTGGTCTAAAGCACTTATAGGCAAACATGACATACACGAAGAGATCTTTTATATTTATTATTTTGATGATTATAATATATATAAATTTTCTTTATGTGTTATATTATTATATAGTACAAAACCTTGTCCTGTTCGAATGTAAGGAGTTTTTAATTGTATGTAATACGTAAAATCTTTAAAAGGAAATACATCGGTTTGTTAATTAATCCAAGGTTGTGTTGATAAGATTTTTTTTTTACTTTGAAGCTTTCAAAACTTCAGCACCAGTTTTGTAATTCATTTAAGTTTAATTATCTGCTGTGTTACTCATATTCCAGTTTCATGAAAAATGCTTTGAGATAATCTAAATTAAACATAAACTATATTTTTTTAATAATTTTATGGCCTGGTAACGAGACCTTTAAGCCATGTCTTATTTTGGTCACTTATTCCATTAAACTATGTTTTTGAATATATAAGTAAAATAATAAAGGGCGCGGTTTCGTAGGTACTAGGTATCTAGAGCAGTGTTGCCCTAGTTGCTTGGT
Organism: Pieris rapae; assembly: GCF_905147795.1. NCBI lineage: Eukaryota > Metazoa > Arthropoda > Insecta > Lepidoptera > Pieridae > Pieris > Pieris rapae. Next base: position 2,381,336 of record NC_059523.1, on the reverse strand, counting down.
TGGTCGCTAACAGCGAAGGAAAACCAACCCAAAAAAAACCTGATAGATTGAAAAATGATCTTGAAACAGATACAGAAATCTGAAGCCCAGACCTAAAAAGGTTGCAGCATCACTGATTTATTTGTTATTATATTCCTCCCCAAGTATCTACTACAATTTAAGCTTAACTTCTAACAAATTTTAATTAATTATTTAAATTTAATTAACAATTTAAAATGCGAATTTATTATATCTGCATAAATCTCTATTTGAGTCAGCAATAGTTAGTTGGAGCCACATCAAGTAGACAGATCACTATTAGATGTTATCTAGATGCTTCTAAGATTTTATAGTCTGTGCAATCTCGTAAAGTAATTAACTGTCTTTGATTGAAGCAAATTGCAGTGTTACCATATTGACGCCATATTTTGCCGCGTGTGTGTGTTTTTGGTATTTTTTTTTTGTTTTTAAAGACGGTAAGTGGTTTAGTGTGTGAGCGAGATGGGACAACGCTTTTTATGTTGCTTTGTTTGTTTGCTCAGTTTTTTGATTTGCACATAAATGAAACTTGAACAGGTTTGTCGCTTTTTGCATGTTTTATAATTATTACTTTAATTGGTATTTGTAGTTTGTTTACAATATGGATAAAGCTTTTTTATTGTGTATGTAAAACTAGTCATCACATCAACTGTAAAAATATCAGACTGATTTTGAAACAGAAAAGCTTTCAGTTTGGAAGGCATTATAAATAATAATCCCTTAATCCAATAAAATATTTATCCCTTGTACAGTGATACCTCGACATACGAGTTTAATTCTTCCATAATGTCGCTCGTATATTAACGCAGTTTTCCCCATTGAAGTTAATTCCAGCACTCAACACCACCGTTTGTTTAAGTATTTTGAATAATAAAATGATTTCAATCAATTCAATTGAAACTTTGGACCTATGTTTATAAAAATATGTATAAATAATAAATGCAAAGCAAAAGAAACAAGCAGACGGTGGCCTAGTGGAACTACTAGAGTATTGTGCGATTCCCCGTGTCTCGAATCTTGTTCTCCGCAAGCAAAATATCGCTCGGTTCCTCATATCTCCAATCGAGGCACCACTGTACTAACTATTGCAAATAGTAGATCTACATTCTGGAAATTACAAAAACTTACCGTTTATATAAATGTCGCCGTAAAGTAGTTAATTAGAGAGTTAATTAAATCTCTAGACAGTTAATTAAAGATCGATATTTAGGGTCTTGTTACCTAGAATCGTTTAGGAAACTCGTTAAGCTTTTCTTTTAGTCACTTTCTGACAGAACTTTAGCTACTTAATTAAATATCGATCTTTAATTAAATGTCTACAGATTCAATTAACTCTCTGATGTATTTGTCCTACTTAGCTCGAGGCCTCAATGATCATTGCCTTAGCCTCATACATTTGCTTCCCGATTAATTGATAAGTTGTATATTCATTTTGTTTTCATAAATTTCAGACGGAAGGATCAGTCTCAAGGCCAGTCGTGTGGTAGAAAAGATTATACTATAGTCCACCATTATCTCTGATTTGTATTCGGTGCATGATTTATTTATTAAAATTATTTAGTGATTGCATTGTAGTTTTATTTTTAATAAGTATCACTGTCTTCAAAGTATCTTGTCTGTAGTCTTACTGTCTATAAAAGTAGCTGATTTAACACAAATTATTATGGAGATGTTTTATCAATTACATACTAAACTTTATACCGCGCATCGCCAAAAACAGCAAAGCACGCGCAAGCTTTCTGTGTGAGCTTCTATGGGCAGCGGTATAACTTAACATTGAATGCTTAAACAAAGCGTACAAAGTAATAGCCAGAAACCAAAACTTTTTATTTTTTACAATGTTTGAAAATATGTATGAATGTTTATTATTATTTTTTATAAAAAAAATCATTTTTCGGATCCGAGTGGTCGGCATACAGCACGTCGGGTGCCGAATACTCGGATCCGAGATCCCTAGCGGATGGCAATAGTTAAAAAATGAACGGGACGCTTGCCTTCTGTTCTATAATAAAAGAGTAGCAGAGATCAGAGATAAGTGAATCGGAGGAGGCCTGTACTCAGTACTCTGTGTACTCAGTTTCCTCACTTACGCGCTTTTGTTCCGTTGTGCGTTAAGTCCTGGCTAATTAGGCGGCCTAGAAGCCTTTCCTTCCAGAAGCTCAGGTTTCCAGGGAATTTCGCAGGCTTCACGGAGTGACGTCAGAAGGCCGTATTTAGAATGACTAAACTTAAATGTAACTTTAAGTATTTTTTTCCAGTTAATGTTTTAATTTCGGGTGTTTAAATATCTTCTTTTACTAGAAATAGTATTAACCTTTATTGATTAGCAATAAATATTTACGTAAATGTGTTTGTTCCGCCCGTTCAAATACGTTAAAAACCTATTCAAATATAATTTGTAATTGAACAAGGGCGTGGGATAATATTTCCAAATTAGTATACCCGATGGTTGTCCATGTTTTTTTTTGTAGTTTCATATAAATATAAATTGTATATACTTAGCAATATAAAAACATATTTAGTAAATTAATCGCTTATTCTTGTGATGTGAAAAATATATATCCAAGTGTATAAGTTAACATACGTTTATTTATTCACAAAAATACAATAATCTTATCTTTTCATAAATGCTTATCTAATAAATAAAATTACAAAATAAACAGACATGAGAAATTAATAATTCATTTCCAACACACAAATATACAGTATTAACAATTTTCTAAGCTAGGATCTTTATTCAAAACAAATAACATTATACATAAAAATATACCTAATAACTAACCTTAAAATTTAATTATTAAAATATATTATTAAAGGGAGTCCCTTTAGGCAAGGTTCCGAAGATACTGGCAGCGATCCCCCTTTGAATAGCTAGACTAATTCTTTGTGCGAGGTAGCTGCCAGTTCTTAAACTGTAGGTATATTAATATATTTCAAAAAATTAAAACATGCAAAAAGTTTTCGTCCCTAAGTCAATGTACCTTTAATGCCAACAGCATTTAACAATTAACATTCGTTTTCTCATGCAGTTCAAGAAACTACTTATATGCAAAAAAACAAAAAAAGATTTTGTAATAACTTACCAGACACAAAAAAGAACTAAAGGCGCGCATGTACTTGCAGAAGTATTTTTCACTAAATATCTAGAATTTTTCGTTTACGATTTAAGACACAATTTCTATATGACATTACCACAGGAACCAAACTTTTTAATTAAGTATATTTTTTATTTTATATCCTTTAAGAAAATTGTAGATAGATAGATTGTAGATTGTTATGTTTAGGTTTTATTCAATTGAATTTCCATATCTAAAAGTGAAATAGGATTTACATATGTCCCTTAAAATGAGGTCTATATTATTAGTGAGTTGATTTTACAGTTATTTGTATATATTTTGTTACAAAGACAGCCTCTATTTATTTTTTCCAAGACACTTTTAAATAATAAACGTATATTAAGGTAGGTTATATAGTGGAAAAGAAACTGCGTGCGTGTTTTAATTATAAGAAAGGCTAAGAAAGAATTAGGACACTGTAGCGATAAAACATTTCTTCATTAAAATAGTTATTTTTTGATTATCATTTGTATTTCAGTTACGTCAATTTGTTTGCTGTATCCTTAATATGCGAATTCATTGCTTAAAATGTGTATAATTTTGTATTGTTTTTTGTTGTATATCATTTAGCTGTAGAATTATGAAGAAAAGCAAAGTACATACTTATTGATTTTGTATCTTGGTTTCAGTATTAATAGAGAAACTCCTACGGTCATGTGGTGATTTGGATACAATTTATGTCCTTGTACGACCCAAGAAGGGTAAAGATCCAAAGTCTAGATTGCACGATATGTTGGATGAGTTCGTAAGTATACATTTTACAAGAATAGCTTTAAACTTGTGCTTGCTAGTAAACTAGAGAGTAGTACAAACAAATACTTATGTGTGTAAAATAGGCTTCTACCCGCATTATCGCCAAATCAGGTGCCAAGTTAATTTGTGCGTGTAGTACGTTTCTTTCATCATCATAATTATATCCTAAAACCTCTTTATTTCGTCCATTTTTGGATGTAGGCCTCCTCAATTTTCACCAGTTCATCCTGCACTGGCCTTTCTGTATCCACTGGTAGCCAACCTCCTCAACGATGTCGTCAGTCCACGTAGTCGGTGAGAAGCCGCGCTGTCTTTGATTTTCCCGAGGTCTGGCCTGCTCACCGCCAAATAAATGTCGCGACAGCCCTTACTACGTCACTCATGCCGGTCTTTTCACGAATGGCCTCATTGGCCTCATGGCCGTAAGCGTTTCTTTACAATAAAGATCGAATTGAGTTATGTAAATTCACATTTTAAATATTAAAAGTTTTATCAACGCTACAGGCCTTTTCGGTGTAGTTTTGTTTGGTTAAGGTTTTGAAATGTTCTCTTTGGTGCACGAACGTCTGAAAGTAAACTCAGAGTAGTTTCTGTTTTCCCTATTGGCTCAAGTGTTTCACAATTTTTAAAGGTTTTCCACCGAGCTCACGAGGAGAACCCAAAGGGCATTCACAAAGTGGTTCCAGTCGTTGGTGATATGGAGGAACCTGGGCTGGGATTGAGCAATGAGGACAGGAAAATGATTACATCACGGGTAAGGTCTTTGAGTTAAGATGTTCAGTGACTTCTATACTGATTTGTCCTGTTATATATACTTTTCTAATGTAACTAATATTTTCAAATTTCATTTTCCTGCAACTTTGATTTTGATCCCTTTGGAGTATTGACTCACAGGTGCCAATGAAATATTTGTTGTGGTCTGATAAAAAGTACCGGTGACCACAGCTGGTGCTTTCCTCGGTCAACGAATAAGTATCGCAATACATAGTAGTATTAGTATTTTCTTTAGTATATATACAATAGCATATAGCAAATGATGCCAGCGTTAAATGGTGTACATTTAACGCTGGCATGACAGTGATAAACATTGTAAATTTGATTTAATTTCCTATTTCTCAACTATTAATTACTATTATTTTTGAAATAATACAATCGGAATAAAAAAATTAATAGTTTTCATAATACAACATCCTGGTTGAGAGGGTATTGCAAATACCACGGTGGCTTTTCAAAGTTTTGACACTGTATCTGTATATTCACAATCTTAATATATTATATAAAAAATTCGGGCTTATACAAAACTTAAACCGGCTGAATGTATTCATGGTTCTTGATTTGTTGTTTTTGTCTCGGTACCGAATAAAAATAAGAATCCAATAAAAAACCTTAAAGGTATCGTACCTGTGAATCCCGTCGATTTAAGTTAAACAACGTACATATATAAAGGTTTTGAATTAACAAGATATATTCACAATATTCGTAAAATGGCGTATTCAAAATGAAAAAGGATTGAAATATATTTTATCCGCTTATATACCCGACCCTGTTTGTTCTGGGTATGGTGGGTTACGACCAGCTACGCCTCAGAAGAAAGCTGGCTTTCTAAGTGTATTTATTTAAGATAAGGGTGGGGTTCATGACATATTTTCTTAAGTATCTGATTGACATTTTAACGTGTGTTTAAGAGCAAAAATAAAATAATAGATAATCATATAGATGTAACGTAATCTGTTATGATTTTTAGGTTACCATAATAATAAACTCGGCGGCCACAGTAAAGTTCGACGAGAAGCTTTCAGTCGCGACGGGAATCAATGTAAAAGGGACCAAGGCTGTACTACAATTGGCTAAAGAATGCAAGCATTTGAAGGCACTCACCCATGTGTCCACAGCCTTTTCACAGACGCACGTGAAGCATATTGAAGAAAAGTAAGTTAAGAATCAATTAAGATTTATTCAAGATTTATTATACATATATTTATATAAAAAAACATGAAGTGGTGTTATTTTGTTTCAAAAAAACTGGAGAATGGTTGGACCAATTTGGCTAATTTTGAATTTGAAATGTTTGTGAAAGATTTGTACTAAATATTGTTTTAAAACAATATTTAAGATGCATAATTTTCTGTGTTTGTAAATTTCTGTATTAAAATAAATCTACATAACACAATTTATATTTAAACTATTTTTCATGTAAAAAATATTTAATATGAAAAATAGTTTAGTTATAATAGTATAGGACAAGTTGACGTAATCTTATTTAAGAATTTTAGTAAATGTATGTAATGTGACTTTTGAAATAATAGTAAAAAAATGTTTAAAGAAAATGGTTAAATATGAAAGAAAGGGCATCATAAGGAAAAGCGTTGGGCGAAACTTTTATGGGTTGTGGTTATTATATCTTATATAATCTTAACATGGCAGTAAGTTATTTATTATTTGCAGATTCTACGAGCCACCCATGTCAGTGGAAGCCTTGGAAGCGGTCGCGCAGTTAGATGACTCTGTCATTGACTCTATATTGCCTACGTAAGAATTTGCCTGAATCATCAAACATTTGTCTCTAGGGATTTGTGGAAAACCTTCTTTCATAAAAGGAAGCAATCGGTCTGAAGGTTCATCAACATTATTTTATGTGATGTCACATATTATGCACATTCACAGCCAGAATAGAGTTGTTAGTAATCGGACCTACCTCAGAACAATGATAAGTTAACTGTTCAAACATATTTTTCAGTACGAATCTGTACTGAGATTTCAACCAAACTTCTCTAGCTCTAACTTATTATTCCATTTCAAATTACCTATAAAATGTTACTTACTTCCATTTTACAAAGATGGCTTCTACAAGGTCCAAATCTATGTCCGCGATTGTTCCCTAAGTTATTTGTCGTTAAAATTATTGTTATAACTATTTAAGTATAAATGACGTACTAATTCAGGCTTCTTGGAAATCGGCCAAACACATACTGCTTCACGAAAGCCATCGCTGAAGAGGCCGTCCGAAAGTATGGAGAGGGCATGCCTGTTGCCATATTCAGACCATCTATTGGTAAGTGTATCTTTATGAATAGTTATATCCAAACTGGTCATAACTAATTACATGTAACAAGATAAAATTTTGTAGGTCTGGGCTTCAGATTTCTGTTCCAGATTATTCTAATAGTCAAGGAGATGACCATGTTTCTTCACGATTCTGTCTACGAGCGAGTGTTTAAAGTAAAATTAGTTTTTTTTTTAATTTAAATTTTTATAATTTATGTACATTTATAGTGATCTCGACATATGAGGAGCCAGTACGAGGGTGGACGGACAGTGTGTATGGACCGACGGGTCTAGTTGTCGGAATAGGAACTGGGGTAAGTTTAAAAACAGAAAATATCAGCAGCGGCGGATTAACCAGCAGACTGAGTAGGCTGGAGCTTAGTTAGCTTAGTAGGACGGATTTTGGGACGGAAAATTGAGGAAGCGATTCTTTTTCTTTTTTGCTACCTGATAACAGCTAGAATCAAAAGATTTCTGCATGACGGATTACTGATGTTTTACAGATAGAAGTCTGCACCAAATTTTGTCGATGACTTTCCCCTCTCACTTGTATATTGTGTAGAAAACTCCCATATTCTATAGTAAAACAGCTGGCATGTCAATAATAAAGCATCATTAATAATCATTGTCAGTAAGCATGGTTACAGGCTGCGAACTGAATGTTTTGTGTAAACAAAAAAAAATTCATACCCAATACAGATACCGGCAAACTTCTTATGCATTTATCAAAGGACAGGAGGAAAAAACGTCAACTGATTTAGGTACCAAACACGCGATCGACATGACTCTGCCGCCTAAAAAGTTTTTAAAACGGAACTGCTTGCTGCTGATGTTGCCTTATTGAGAAGACTCAATAACGAAGTAGGGAAGTTCTTATACACAATAAAAGTAATAATAATCTAGTAGCGCTACGGGTTTTGTATTCTTTGATCATATTTATTTTACAGAGTAGGTAATAGGTATTGGAATTAATAGAGTGTACCCAGTAGTTTTGTTTGATGATTTGCTTTTTTAAAAGAGTACCGAGAGCTTTTTAGGCCGGCGTTTTCTCTCGGCCTACACCCTGTCTTGTTTGCCGATTAGTAGGGATGCCTACAGGTTCGAATTTAATGGCGTGGAATAAGTGATACATTGATGATCTGATGTTCCGAAATAAACGTATTTTTTTTGTTACCAGGCGCCTGTTTGGTCTTTAGCGCCTATGTATTAACACCCCAAGAATCTGTACTCCAAGTAAAGACGAAGTAGGAGATAGTTTACTCGTATATTTCGACGTCCTGGTTGAGAGAAAAGCTGTGTCCAGTTTATGTTTCCACTACAATATACTTCTCTCTTAATGTTTATGTATGCAGTAACACTGCAATGCACTTTTAAATTGTAGTTGATTTTTTTTGTTTTACCGCCAGAATCTTATATAAGTGATACTGCCCATAGACACTTACATTTCCAGAGAGGTTGCCGACATTTTGCATAACTTGTCACTCTGTTTAAATACTTGTATTATTAAGAATTTTGAATGATATATTGTGTACGCTGTAATTGTCGCAATAATTAGAACTTTTATAATCGTTTGTTTTATTTTGATCTCAACTATAGATTACCTAAACCCAAATAATATAATTACAGGTTCTACGTACCATGTACATGGATGAGGACAAAGTGGCGGACATGGTTCCGGTGGATTTGACGGTGAACGCGATTATAGCCACCACTTACCACACAGCTAATAACTTTAAAGAGAAGTAAGTGAGATTCTTCTCCTCAGAATTATTAGTTCATATTTTCTTAACTACAGTATATTATGTTATCAATGTAATCTGTTTAGGCTCCGAGTATGGGATGGGAAATCCCCAATGACAGCGTCAGACTCTTTTGCGGGAATCCCCGAATTCTACACAGACTTGTATTTAATTTATTATCATACAGCATACAAAAATACATACAACACTTAATGTTAATCTACCCTCTACGACCAACCCCTATTTTTTATTTGTTAGTTAAGAACTTACTTTTCATTCCGGAAAACGGAATAGTCTCTGGGGTAGTCGTAGGGGTATAGTAAAATGTTCCAATAGTATGTATTAAAAAGGTAGGCTAGGCATTAAGGAAAAACAAGTTCGCGGGGCCAGCTAGTAAATATAAAATCAGACAAGCAAATAGTTTTTAACATAACTAAGACATTGATGCTTCTAATTATGGTACTTTCAAGCTAGGTATAAAGTCAACAAATTAGTTCACTTGTACCTACTCATTTAGTAGGTACAAGTGAAGTTCATTTCATAGTTCATTTAGTAGACGAATAGTTTTCTTAGAAGCAGATTTCTTGTAATACAATAGCGATTTTGCTCCTCCTGAAATGTATGTAAAATCGATAATAAACAGTACAAAGCAAAACTGATATTCTGATTAACCCGTAATTAAATACTAATAAAAAGGCAAACAATCTAATCAACCTTGTCAATATTCTCATTTTTCCAGTCAAACATCAGACATACCAATCTACAATTTCGTATCTGGTGCTCAGGCGCCCGTGACCTGGGGAGAGTTTATTGAAGCAAACAGACGACACGGAACAAGCAAACCCACCACTAAGGCTGTATGGTAAGTTCTTAAACAAACAAAACAATACACACAAAGGAATAATATTGTACTTAAATTTATTTTTTCATGAAAGATATTAAATCTGTTCTTAATTTAAATTTATTACCAGTTCGAAGTGAGTAACGAAGATATTATGTCAGTCGCAGCAGATATATCAATGTATTATCTACTGACATTAGTTAAACAGAGACCTTAGGTTTTATTTTAATGTTTTAAAATTATTTTTCAGGTATTATGGACTTAACCCGACGAAAAGTTACTACATGTTTTTGTTCTACAATTTCTTTTTACACTACTTACCTGCTTTGCTTATCGACTCATTCTGCGCACTCACAGGCCGTAAACAGAAGTAAGTAGCTTCGTTAATAGAACTATACTAGGTCAAACGATGAAAAACGAACACAAATAATTTTACACCTTACCACCCAGATTATTACGTCAATAATTCAGAACACAGACAAACTCATACACATACAACAACAACATTCTCTATGTTATATACTATTATAGATAGATATATTTTATTATTTTGTAACGTAACAACCTACTATAACCATAATTGTCTATTCTCTATTATTTATTAGCTTTTGTCGATCCGTGGTGGAGGCCTGATGACCTGTAGCACAGGTGCACAACCTTTAGCAGGCATCAGTCTCACATAAACAATAATTATCCCTCAAAAGAAGAATGACAATTATTTACATACATTAATAAATAGTTGTAACTTATCATGTATGAAGTTTTGTGAGAAAATAAATAAAGATTATTATTATACCGTTTTATTCCAGCATGCTCAAGTTCTACTCGAAGGTGATAAAATTGGCGAATATCCTCTTCTACTTTTCGACACAAGACTGGCGATTCAGTGATGACAATGTGAGAGAAATGTGGCGCTCTCTGCCTTCTTCAGATAAAACTGTGTTTCCGTTCAACATGGCTGACATGTCCTGGGAGTACATGGCTGAGACATTTTTACTGGGTTAGTTATATAGACAAAAAATAAATATAGGTAGGGAAGGATTCAATATGGCGTCTTGTCAATTGTAAGCATCTGTTTTAAACAATGGTTGTTAATAACTTTTATGAAACTTCAACAAAGAATAGGTTAAATGTTTTTTTTATTCTAACTTAGGCAGATGTTAAGCAAGGCCTGGAGTTTAAATAAAGTATTTTCCTTTTTTAGGACTTCGAGTGTATCTTGTGAAGGACGATCTTTCAACTCTACCGGAAGCGAGAAAGAAATGGAACAGGTAATAACATAATTTAACTCCAAATATTGTGTGTAAGTTCTACAAGTATTATTTTCCTATTGTAATCTTCATTTCTTATGGACGAGTTTTTGTTGAAAAGAAGATATATTCTGAGTATAAATAATTCTGTAGACCTAAAAATATAATTCAGATTATGATATGAATATTAGAATAAATGATATTGTCTTTCTAGATTAGTACTAGTATTTAAAATAAGCGATAAATGCGGATTCGGACAGTATTTATAACGTCGACTGATGTTAAATCTTGCGTAAATCAAAATATATGATTATACTACAGGATATAAAAACCGTATCTATAGATCAGAGATTATTTGTTAGTCTGTTGCGCAGTTTCAAAGATTAAAGAAGTAAAAGAAATATTTTAATTTCAGATTGTACTACATGCATCAATGCTTGAAGGTGATGACTGTTTGCGTCGTATTGTACATCGCATATAGTTTATTTAATTTAATAAGTTGGCTGGTATTGGGATGAATATATAAATACTGACTTCAAAATATAGGATTTTCAGATTGTTAAGATTAATTTTGATATTGATATATGATTTATAGTTTATTAAATATGTATATAAAATATCCTATTAATAAACATTCTTTGAAGTATATATCTTATAGCGAGACAAAGGACATTCCTGATTTTTTTCAAGCAGAAATGAATTCTAAACATTTCTATAGTTGCATTATGTTATCCATATAAAAATGTATTATGAAAGATTTACCAGAGCTTGTGAATATAAAAATCCGTCCTTTACATTGAAACATTTTTGAAGTTGCTTAAAATTATGTCGTGGGTTATATGTAATGTATATCAATGGTTATAGATGTATTTATACGTTTTTGAGATTTTTATATTCCGTCCGTTGGTTTAGGTTTCTTTAAGTATATCTACTAGCTTTACGATTACAGGAATATTTTAATTCCTTCTAAACACAAGAAGACATATTAGGCAATAAATATGATGTGTCTATGTAAATCGGAATGCTTAAACATATTGCATAATGGATTCAAATATATATATAGGCCGGCTATGTCGATGGCCAGCGGCAGATGCCTTTTATTGGCTCTCCGTAGGTTTTTTGGCTATATGTATAATAATAAGATTTAAAAAATTATCTATTATATTATATAAATATTTTGAAAGGTTTTATAAAATTTTGAGATTATTTTCTAGGAAAAATGTGATATGTTGAATATGAGTATTAAAATGTCCTTTTTTAATCTGTATTATAATTAAGTCCAAGAGAATAAAAATAATTCATTCTTTGTTTAACTTACATTTTATGATTAAAAAGATCTTTGTAAGATAACTAACGCCCATAGTAAAAATAAATTTAATATTTAGAATTGAGGGTTATTTTTGAAGTGTGTTTATAGTCAATCAAGTATCGCTTCTATGAGATAACATTTAAACATTAAAATGATTTATATTCGTATTTCTGTGCTTGTTTTTCCATCTTACCTTTATAGTAAGAAATTAAAATTCTTCAAAACTGTGGGTAGTAGAAGAAAAGTTAAGGTGCTATAGAGCATTTATTTCGATAAATTTACAACAATTATTAAAATTTATTTAGGCCTATTGTTTATTGGTACACAGATAATATAGGATTAATTATTAAAAAAATGAGTCGATACAGATCTGTATATGTATAAAGTATACGAGCGTCAAAATAACGCTCAGTATCGGCACGTCACTTGACGTATACAGAAGAGAGAAGTAGAAAAATCTTAAAATACTTCTGATGACACTGGCCGAATTTTGGCCGGGAATTATACACATTTAATTATTCTGTGTACGAAATTAGACACTAAACATCAAGACATTTAAAATACTTTTGTTTGAGCAATTATCTCTATGAGAAAAATACATTAAACATACATAGCAAACTTATAATAACTTGACTCTAACAATGGACTGAGAAAACCGATCACTAGATTAGATCGATATAGCCGTTTTTTATCTGTAGTCGCAATTAGTATCTGTTCCATATATGAAAATATTTGAATGGTGCGTAGAATTTCTCAGTCTATTATCTTTGTCGGTATTCTTGTATTTCAAACCACAGATAAGATGCATAATACGTTTCTTAACTGGTAACCCAAATTCTGTATTTTGTTATTATAATGAACATTTAAAAATTAACAATACATACAATTAAAAGTTCTCACAAAACTATCACAAACTTAGATCTTTATAACCTAATAAATACATAGTTTGATTTCTTTCACAATAAAGACGTATTGTCCGCTCATTTTTGTTTCTTTGAATAATTAAAAACATACAATTTACAGCATTTTACATCATTAAATTAACAAGTTCATAGGTATAAGAAGATGACCTTTTTTATATAAAACATCAAAATTTTCTTCAAAACCTACCAGTACATACCTTTAAAGTACAACTTTGTGCATAATCTATTACAATAATTATAACACTAAGCTCCATATACTAAAATCTCAGGTCAATCTCGACTTGAGCGCTGTCAAATATCCTATAATTTCATATAGAAAATAATACGGGCCCAAAACTCTGTACTCATAAATTATTTATATCAAATAGAAAGTCTATATAATTAAAATTCGAGGCACATCTCGCTTCTACACTTAGAGATAGGTTTTATTTATATAAAATTGCTAGCGCAGCAGTTTAAGAAATAGTGTACCATAGACAGTAGAAAGGCAATGTTGCCAGATCATTCCACAATTATTTGTTATATTAGACACCAAATAACATAAGTCTTATCATTACTATACTATATATTTTGGCCTACACGTTCATGAAGACTTAATTTTTTTTATTACGTATGATGATTATAACAATTAGATAGTAATAATCATCCGATAAAAATATAGAAAAATACAACCTATTTCATGGGAAATAATGTCAAATTTGGGTAAGTTCTATTCTAGGATTTTATAGTAGTAACAACAATAATTATAGTAAATAAAACTGTATATTTTACAGATGGAGATGGTATAAAAAACCAGTTCTATGTCTAATGTTGCCATAGTTGGTAATTTTAAAGTAAATAAAATGTAAAAAAAAAATAATATGTTTCTGTAAAAATTTAATTCCTCTTCCTCACACGGTCACGTTGGAGCAAATATATACAAAAACGCAAATACAGATTAAAACACATCATTATCAAGACAAGTCGGTACAGCATCTTAGAGACATTGTACACGAAAGGCAAATATCAATGTTCGTGGCCCATAGTTAATAGAACTGGCAACATGGCGCCAAAAGCCAAAATCAGCGTGTCGATAACTTGCAACCCTGCGAACCCGCGTTTAGGGGGAATACCTTCCTGTATGGGTAATAATGTGTGTGTTGGGTGCGGATTTGTTATCTCTGGTAGAACGTGGACTGTTGCCACATATAAAAATGTGCCAGCGGAGAATAACATGGCGATAGCTGCAAAGAATTACAAAGAATTAAAAATTATTTCTTAACCTAATTTGCTTTAATACACATTTGGTTTATTTGCTGTCTTTTTTTTCAAAAAACAAATAAAATGTTTCATACTATTATACAAATTATATAGTATATTTGTAACGTCTAAAATTGATTGAATTTTTTAATGAAACCGGGACAAGTTGTATATAGGTGTCGTTCAAGTATATCATAAGCACTATAGGAGGGAGGGGGGGGGGGGGGGTGGTTTATATCTTTGATTTTCTTATTTGGTGATACGTTAACAGTAATTATTTACTTTTTTACATATTGCGTTGCCTATGTTTGAAAATGAAAAGCATTTTCGAGAAATCTTACAAAAATAATACGTTTACGTACTACTATTTTTGAGAGGTTTGCTTGCTTACTTTCGCTGACAAAAGGAAGGGGAGGGGGATAAATGGAGGGACAGTACTTGAACGTCCCATAGCGTCAACCTTATTCCCGTTACTTTGTTGGGTTCAATGTTAACCAATTGGTGGTAAGCTTGCAGTTATTTTAGAAATGATTACCTGTAGCATTGAAGTCGGATAGAGTCTGTTTGCTATCATTGCCGATACCGAAGTAGGTTATAACGGCAAATAGGGGGGCGGAACACGAGAATATCAGCAAATGTTTGCGGATACGATTTCTGGAAAATTATTGTTAATTAGTAAAAAAAAATAGGATTACACACAACACACTTTAATCGTAGTGATCCGAGGACCTGCGATATGATTTGCTTGGCTCCATAAATTTAAGTTATATGGTATAAAAATATTCATTTTTCGTTTTTTTTTAACACGTTTTTTTTATAACTTTTACATCGAAGAAGATGAAGATTTTTAATATGTCTAACCTTTCTAATCCAGCGTGCAATAAGAAGGTGACTAGACCAAAAGCAGCCGGTGCTTTGTGAAGCATGATAGCAAGAAATACTATGAGTTCAACATCAGCGTGCGACGTTGTAGCTGCAGCGCCAAGAGCTATGCCATCCGCTGGAAATAAACGTTTTATAGGCAAAATTAACAAAAAAACATTTAAAAATCTAAAAATTCCTTTCATATTTCAATTACCTATATTTATGAGGCACTTTTGAAAGTCAAACTAACATATTTATAAAAAAAAATACACTTCCAATTTGAGTTTTTACAAGTGATACTTTATTTAAAAATACTTATTCGCAAAACGCGCGATACTTTCTATTAAAGAAAACAACATACACAGAAGTATAAGGACAAGAACCTGAGTTCTAGCGGCCCTCTTTTGTTTTTGAAGAGCAACTATTCATTATTATAATAGCCATATTCCACATTTTGGATGTTTAAGGTAGTTAATTCGTATTAATTTTATTTATTGTGTGTAATATGAATGAGAACTTTCGAAAATTTATTACATTTCTTACATATATACGTTTAGAAACGAAATCGTCATGTACCATAACCAGTTACGTAAATAATGTAAAATTTCCGTGTTTACATATATGGCCTTAGGTTTTTGTATCTAATTCATGATCATTTCTCAATCTAATAGGCAACTAGGTGTTCGGCCTACTGTATGGACGATGTTTTCCTTCACCGATCAAGCGAATGTTAAATATACACGTGGAAAGAAAGTCAATTGGTGCACAGCCGGGGATCGAACCTACGACCTCAGGGATGACAGGCGCACTTTAGGTCAACACAACTCTGAAGAGGAGAGATCATCGATTTGAAATTTAAAATAGTGTCAAAGCATTATCGAATCGTTAAATAATTTGATACATTACATCATATATAGATAGATTTGTTAGAGTCAACCATTAAAATTATAAATAATGATCCATACATATTTATTGCTTTTAATTTAAGCAATATATAGATAACATCAAGTCTACGATTGATTTTGCCTTCTCTTAAGTTCACTTAACTTTGTACATATATCTATAATTTATATAGAGTATCATTCGCGCCTGCGAATAAATCACTCCCATATTGATTATTACAACGACGCCTAGATACAGCTCTGTAGACTAAATATTTAGTTTTATACGATGCATAGATCGAGGATTCGTCTATAAAACATTTGTTTTTTTAAATATATATATTAATTAGAGTCAACTATTAAAATAAAAATAAATAGAATTTTTGACAAGATGTAAAAACCGTTGCAGATACCTTATTAGTGACTAAAGAACCTATACAAATTCTCATTTTTAATTTTGTTGAATTGGCTTTAAAAATTCAAGCCCAAACCCATCTATAATTTTATGATTCCGCCAAAACGCTTCTCTAGGCGTTCCTATGAGGCGAAGACTAATTATTATTTAGTCATCGTGGACTATTTGTCAATCTTGACAGCTTTGAGTCAGGTGACCTGATAACAATTAAAGTTTTTAATTTTTACGAAATTAATTATTTTTTACAAGATATTTAACTCCATAACCATGATTTATACACATTAATATTAATACAATTGCTTTCTTCATACAGTCGACAACTTCGTAGTTTGTAGATTACATAGAAGCTTATGGCTCCGTTGTTGTTGGTTGGTTGGCTTTGTTACAAGGGCCCACAAAGTTGGCGACTTAAAGAGACTTTATTTGTTAAATTATTTTTATTTATTATTCACTAAGTTGTTTTTTGAATTTTTTGTTGTAAAACTGTTTGCAATACAAAGAGAATGTAGACGAGGTACATAAATGTGTGTGAAAAAGTTTTAACAGAAACAAAGAATCTACACTCAGTGTTATTATTTAATAACAATTTTGTTTTAATTTAGGCCGTCATATGTAATTTGACGATTCTCACGATATATACCAACATTGCATTTGTATATGTGATAGAAGTATGTTTTTTATTATTATTTACTTAAAAACGTTTTGTATTAAATGGTAAATTTATCAATTAATCACACTACCACCCAACTATGGCTTTCTTTATATATAATTAGTCGAGGTGGAAATGCATTTACCTCCTGGTAGTCTTGCGAACGGATGTCATAGTTTTGCTCTTTCGCGAATTTTGTAAACGTTTTTGACATTCATAAGCATGTCTTAAGTCGCATCTAAATTGAATAAATAAATTTTGATTTGATTTGCGCATCACCTGCCCTAAAAAGTTGCCGGGGTATGTGGGACTCGACCCACACAAAACTCTCTGCTATTGAGAGACTGGGTGAACAATCCCCACTTAAAACACCTCGACAAACTCCTACAAATCCGCGTAGCCTCTGTAGCTCCGGGGACCACCGAGTTGTGGCTGGTGAAATTCCGAGGCAAAATTTAAATTGGTAAAATTTAGATGATGGCTTAAAGCACAGACTCAAAGACCGATAGGCCGAGGAGATTAAAAGGCGGGCAATAATTTGATGCTGGCTACAATAGATAAATAGTATGTAATCCAATTTTACATAAATTTGTTTGCCCCCGGGAACTGTATCGCCTTAATAAGGTTGTTTTACTTAGTCTACCTTATTAGATTATACAAACACATGGGACATATTGCCCAAAAAACTGTTAGTTTTTCCAGAAAAAAAACGTAAGTGCCAAATATAGCAACGTTTTAAAATCGTCCTCTCCATAGAAACTTTCCTTAGGGTTCAAAAATAAATAAACATATACTTGTTTCATCCGCCTAGAGTTTTGAGCTTAGCTACATATTAGAATAAATATATAAAAAAAAACAAAAAATAAGCATGGTACACTAGTTATTAGGCAACGGGCGGCCCTATCGCTAACAAGCAATTTCTTCCAGGCAATCCCTAATGGAACAATAAAAAAGAAACTTATATGGATAAATATAAGATACCGATACAGCAAGACCCTTCAATTTAATATGTCAATTGTGACTTACCGGCTGCGTGTACCACAAGTCCCACCGTGGCAGTCACATTACGCTCTAAGGGATTTGTAGATCCATTATACCGAGTGGATAACTGGTCTACTAACAGCATGAATATGAAACCTGTAAGAGTAAAACAATATGTATTAATTACATTTAAAATTTTAAAGACAGTTAAAAACCTATTTAAGTTGTCTTATAAATAGAGCATGGGCCTAGAGGTTTCAGCGTGCGATTCAAATACTTGAGGTCGTAGGTTCGATCCCCGGCTGTGCACCAATGGTCTTTCTTTCTATGTGCGCATTTAACATTTGCTCGAACGGCGAAGGAAAACATCGTGAGGAAACCGGCATGTCTTAGACTCAAAAAGTCGATGTCTGTCAGGCACTGAAGGCTGATCATCTACTTACCTATTAGATTTAAAAATGATCATGAAACAGATTCAGAAATCTGAGGCCAAGACCTAAAGAGGTTGTAGCGCCACAGATTTTTTTATATAAATAGAGATCCTGAATATTAATTAATTTCAAATGTGAACTTTGCTTTGCTGGTTTGCAATTAATATATTCAATTTAATAATTAATTTACTGTTACTTTCTCTCGGTACAACTCAAGAGCTAGAACGATTTGGCTAATTATGATCTTGATACTCGTGCAAGTTCAGAGAAGATTTAAACGTTAAAGAAACGAGACGGCTAAATTTTCCGATAAAAACGTTAAATATTTTTTGTGGAGTGGGGTTATGGTTTACGCTGGATTAACAAAAAAACTAACTTGACTTATGAAACAGTTCGTAAATCTCAAATAATTGTGACTCAAATAATTGAGCATTAACCTAAACGAGAATGTAACATTACAATTTATGAGTGTAGAAAAATTAAACGGCTCAATAATGGCTTCAAGTGTGCGATGATTTTTTAAACGGTTTTATTTTTAAGTTTACGGTTTATATTTTTTACGCTTCTAATTATTAACTAAATATGTAACATAGTTAAAAAATTTACTACTCATAGCTTCGTAGTATGAGGTCCGATGTTTAATTTTTTTTTAAACAGTCCCTAAACATTGGACTTATATATTTGTGACAAATTTAATTATTAATTTTGACACAAATATATGTAAATGATTGGAAGTTCAGGAGTTATCTAGATTAAAATAAATAAAATATGTTAACTCTCAGTTGAAAGAATAAATAAGATCCTTAATATTATGAACGCCATGTTACTCACTACGACCCAATCAAATCGGTACAAGTGTTTATAATAATATCAAGATAAAATTAAAGTTAGCTGTGTAAAGATATTACCCGTATTAAGAAAAAATATTCTAATTGCAATCTGCAAATAGAATTTTGTTATGAGAATATTTTCTTATCTTATTTAATATTTTAAACGGTGATAATTTGGTTTTATTCAACGCTTGCGCAATCGAGTTGGCCAAATGATAGCTAATACAAAAAAGATTGACAGTTTGTTAGTTCAGAACTTTCTTAATATCACAACAAAAACTTTACCCAATTTAGATATGCAATATCCATAGATCTGAGAAGAAAACAAGAAACTCAATATATGATTATAACGTGTATAAGAAAATAATTGTATAGAAGTACAATTATTTTCTTAGACACTTTATAATAATGTTTTATAACATTTTGAAATTCCGCCCACCTCGTTTATAAAAAAAATAAATAATTACTTAATGAATAATTTATATTATTCACTATTAATAATAAATAGTTTTTTTTGCAAAAAAATTATTGGTACATTCATATTGATTACTTAGTTATTAAAAAAACGCAGAATCAGCCATACAAAATAGGCATATAAATTTCATATCAATAATCGTTATCATAACAATAAGAACCATTAAGATATTTATAATTGTTGTCAAAACTTATGGTCTTAATACCCTCTCATTATTATTTCTGTAAAAGGATATTAGGCCTCAATTTTTGAGGCCACTATGCGAGTTCTACTTAAAGTAAACAAACATTTATTAAGGCATACATATTTATGATATGTGTCGTATACATGTAAGATTTTGGCCTAGTGTTATTGTTAGAAACTTAGTTTAGACTTCTTCAGTTTATACAATTTTATAGGTAATTGCTTTTTTATTATAGTATTTATAATATGTATAAGTAAAATATTATTCTATTTTTACAATTCATAAATTGTATATAGTTTTTTTTCATTCAATAAATATGTGGTTACGGCCTATATGTGGACACAACCATCAAGATTTTAATGTACAGAAGAACCAGTAATGGGCCTAGTATTTAATAATATTTATAACAAACTTACCCAATACAAGTGATATCCCAATAACCGAATGCAAATCTTGCTTTTCAACTGGTTCTGGGGTATAATCTTTAGTTACAACTGTGACTGTACGTTCAGCAAATAACGAACGAACGCCTTCCGGGATGATAACCGCTAGCGCTGTACCAACGAGAAGACCAGCACCAAATACTGTCACCTTCAGAAGTTTTTCCTGAAACAAACAAATTAAATTTTGTTTTATTCATGTTATCTTACTATGATACGATGGATGTTATTTTAGTTATTGATTAGCTCTTACGCTGGCCACAGCATGTTGTAGTTGAGACCGACTACTGTAGTTTCTATAAATTATTCATAGTACAAACACTATTTCAAATATTTTTTTGGCATAAACAAGCTTGACTAACCAGTATGCCTAAGCTATAGTAATCAACAAGTAATAGGAATATGCCGCTGATCACCTCTATAAATTTGGCTTATTAATTAATAATTATAGACTTATATATAGCTATGTTAGATAATCAGAGCAATTACTGTTTAATGTCTACATCATTACAAAAAGTATGACTTATGAAGGTTATACTACCATTTAGTGAATTGAAAGCTTGAAATATAATACATACATAAATTAGAATTACTATTTTTTAACTCGGACGAAAAACAATTTTACTAATTGATTAAAGTACAGAAGGTTTGTGGTACCAAACTAAAATGTGAACTTTTATGTTGTAACTGTTATGTTAACATTTATAAGTTCGTACAAAAGCAACAATGTGTTTTAAAACCAGTTTTTTTAAACCAATTAGATTTAAAAATAAAAAGTTATTTTTGCATTTTAAATAAAAATTTCATATCATATAGCTTTTTTTTTGGGTTCCAACAATGCCTTATTTATTCCTGTTTTGTTCATTTTAATGTGAAATAATGATGATGAAATGAAATCTCGTTAAATATTAAATTACAATATGTTAACAAAATACTTTCACTAACAGAACATGTTGTTAATATGAACTATAAATATTTAATTTCACAATCTATATTGATACTAGGAAATAATTCGCTAATTAAGCAATTATTTATGCAATACCGTTACAAAATAGTGCTTCAATAGCAACAGCTGGCAAGCAGTTTCATACGAATAATAAATGATTATTTGTATAAAAAATGTGAATATTTAAAGGATATTACTTACCTCAGACATAGATACATTAAGAGGGATGCTTCCAGATACGTAGGAGCCAATTAACATTACTAAAGCTAACAAAATCAGAACCACAGTTTCATCCATCTTTTAAGAGATGTGACTCGATAGTAAACAACAGGAATTACAATTAAGATACGACAGATACGTAACGTATATTTAACTTGTTTATGTAAAAAGCTCTCATTATTTTTTTAAATTGTAGTACAATAAGTGTTTTCTTTACATGAATGAAAAACACATTAAAAATTAAAACACGAAAGCGAAAGCACAATACATTACACTCGGTCGATTTTGAAAACTATAAAGTTTTGACATTTAAGACTTACGATGTATTTGACAACTTAGCAAGTATTTTTATCGTATCTGACTGCTGTCAATGACATTTCAAATGCTGTGAAACAGAATTTGAAATTCGTGGGGCATTACGATAATAATAAAGAAATCAAATCAAAATCATTTATTCATTTTGATAACACATTTACACTTATGAACGTCAAAAAGGAACACATATTAAATGTTTCTAGTTTTACATTTACTGCCAGTCCCCAAATCAAGGGCGTAGAACGGAAGAAAAGAACTGGCAATAAACGCTGGCTTTACCACTCTTTCTAGTTGATAGGTTTTTTTGTTTTACAAAATGTTTGCAAGGAGCTGAAACCATCACACCACGTTTCAGATGACATCTTTAAGTAATTAATTTTAAAAAGTAACAAATATATTTTGTCTTCTATCAGTAATAGGCATTGTGAAAACGCGTATCCCGCATTGAGAAGATTAATGTTTGTATTGTCAAAAACTTTTTACACAGCTACATTTAACCATAGACACAAGTTGTTCCGTAAAATATTATCGCGCCAGAAGTCAGAGTTGTCAATGTCATTCAATTCATGGTTTCCCGTTTAGCGCACGCGGAAGTGGACAATCAATTTCCTTTTCCTATAATTTTTCAAATAAACATTTGATAAAGTTCGTGAGAACTCAAAAGTTGTTTTAAAAAGTTGTTTTTTGTTCTAAATACTCGTGTTTACTTTTATTTGTGTCTGATAAAATGGAAGTGACGGACTTGAATGAATTGCTGAGTGTGCGTTCAATTAAAATGGAAACGGGAAATAATTTCGTTGATGATGAAAATGTTGACGACGGTGATCCCTTATCTATGATTCCCCAATATGTAACAGATTCAGATTTGGGTATGTAACAAGTTTTACTGCTAAATATGTAGGTACCAATCTTCTATTCTACACTAAGGAGGTACCAGAAAGATAACATAAATACTCTACAAGGTCATTTATGTGTTGGTATATTTGTAAACTAATGGTTTCAAACTTAAAATACCAGTACCTAACTTACAAAAAAAGTTCATAGTATTTTTTCACAAGGTTCACATATAAAATGGAAGCTATATTAAAATAATAATATATAAAAACTTTTGTATCCAAGCAATAGTCAGAAGTTTACTGTTATGCTTTGATAAACCTAAATTTTTCCAATTAAAAACTTGTGACACTTCTAAACTTAAACTAACTAATATTAAAAATATTAGTTACTTTAAGTTTGGAAGTAAATACTCATACACTACTAAGATAAGTAATAAAACAAAATTAAAGGATTTGTTGTCTTTGTTGTCTCCAATATAATGTTTTTGACAATAAATGTTTATCTGTTAATAAACTTCTTAATATTTTCCTGTTTTTTTTTCAAGGTCTAATTCAAACTGGTTCAGAGATCCTAGAAGCTGCACCGTTAGAAGTCTTTACAGATACACCAGACGATGAAGATGCTCTTCCAGGCACAGATACTTTTGGTAATATTTTACTGGCTGCACATGTTTGTAAATATTTTAAATCATATTTTATTCATTATACTGCTTTGTATGTTACTATGTGTATAGGTTTAGAAGAACCTCTTTGTAAGCATTAATAAAATTATATGTTAATTTTTTTAAATTGTAACAGTATATGCACATAATAAATGTACTGATTATAATTTTCAGAAGAAATAGTACAAATAATGGATATTAGGACAAAGTTGTCACAGTTAAGGACAATGCTGGAGCAAAGACTGAACTTAAATCTATCTGATTATACTTTTTGGCTGCAAGATGCAAAAATGGTAAGTGTTATTAATTTTGTTATGTAAGTATATCAAGAATTTTTTTTATATTACAAACATTATTTATATTTTTTGATGTTATTATCATGCTATTACTAGTCAAAATAAATGAATGTTAAACAAGTTTGAAAAAAAAATTCTAATATTGTTTATTATCTTTTATTATTATGATAACATAAATTTATTCAGGAAAACAAATATTTAAAAGTGGTTTAAATTATGAATAAAAATAAAAAAGATATGATTCCGGCCAGGATCGAACTGGCGGCCTTCTGCGTGTAAAGCAGATGTGATAACCACTACACCACGGAACCAGATACGAACTTTACTAAATGTCGTAATATTTTAAATTCACTCACTGATATAAGTGAGTTTCTATAAACTAATTTGGGCACGAAAAGATATCTAATGTGTAATTTATATAAAACCAAAACGAAACGAATTATGTGTCTAATTTTTATGTACATTATTATGTTTTTATTCAATGTTTCCCCACATTGTCGTATTGGCATAGGCTGTAAAGATAATGTATGTATGTTTGAAATAAATAAATGTATCTTTCAGTTGGAGAGCCACAAAACACTAGTCGAGCAATGTATAAGAGGATCCGGGGTTGTTCAAGTAAACATACAACTTCACCCGGCTCAAAAAAAGATTAATATCGTCGATGTATTAAAACCTGATGATGAGTTACTGCAGTTACCGACGGTTGAAGATGATCGTAAGTACTGTCAAAATATTAAATTAGCAGAAAACTCGCTCAAAAGCGTTGGCCATCAGCGACTCTCTTGCCGTGTCGCTGTGCACTTATGGACTTTCTATGTGTGCAACTCACTCGCTCGTACTATGAAGGAATTTGAAGAAACCGTCTTAAATCCTAAAATTGACATATGTCAGATTCTGCTGTCTATGGAATCCAAGGCCAAGACCAGAAGGGTTGTAGCGTCGCTGTATTATTATTATTGAAAATGCTCATAAGAGTGTAAAGCCTCAGAACTCGAGAGAACTCGAAACTTCGAGTTTATATACGCGTGAAGTTTATTTAAAGTGAAGTGAAGGGTACTGATGTCAAACACAAGTAAAACCTGTAGGTATTATTTTTATTTGTGCCTGTTCCTGTTCTTTTTTTACTAGTTTATACACAATTTTGTACATATCTTTAACATCATATTAGCTTAGTAGTGTGAGGATAGTATTTTTTGAATAATTTAAATGGATTCTTGACGTGACAACGTCTTATCATTCGACGGAGCCAGCTGTACGCACGAAAAAACATGACTCATGCGCCGTTACCTCGCGCTGAAGCGTTCCATTTGAGGCTTGAAGTGCAAGCGAGAGCGCGGAAAGAGCGACAAAGATGCACAATCGTCCGCCGTTCGGCAGCGTTCGACATCTGTCTCTTATTAATTAATATTACATATATGTAATTGTATTTATGCGTACTTGATCAATTCTACCTCCTCTATATCCATACAAAATATCTATGTGTTTTCTTATGACGTTTCAACTTTCAACTACATTCAACTACCTGATTTTGTTTATTAAGCCTGAATTTTTAGTTAGAATAAAGAAAAATCTGCCCGTCTTGGAGATTTGCGTAGCAACATATATTGCGATTTTATTTATATAGATAAATTATTACGATAGCTTGTCTGTCGACAAAGGCATGATCCGGAAATTGCGCGTTGATTTTCATTTCTTTATATCGTCAGTTAAATCCAAGAATCATTATATTCTCGTTAACTCTGTAGGAAAAACTTACGAGTTATAGTTCAGCAGTCAAATATTATCTTTATTAATGTAATTTCAGTCGAAACAGCATCAGTCCCAATAGCAGAAACGCACATAGCTGAAGAGGTAGAAACTGTTCAGGAAATGGAAACTAATGAAGCAGAGGTGTCTTCACCACACGCGGTAGCTGTGAAGTGGTTTGTGGATGAACACTTTAAATCTGAACACGCTAAGGCGAAAATACCAGATGATCCTTTGAATTGGTGAGATATTTGGGTAGTACCCTCATTTGTAAGCTACCCTCATTAAATTTATATTGCATAATTTTCATTCTTATAACTGACGCCATCTCATAAATAATACGATGCTAAACCGGAGATAAATTTAGTTTACTTGCATGCGAGAATTTCCTAACGCCGGCGAATTTAAAGATTTAAATTTGACAATTTAATCTTGAAAATTGATATTTCTTCTGTTGTTCATAGCTTTTATTATTGCGTATTGAAAACGTCTTTCACATATATTTATTTACGTATCTGAACCCTTCATAATAGTAATAATAATAAAAATAATTAAACATTGTTCAACGGAAAATTATAACAATTTTAAAAAGTTTTGTTCCTGTGGCGGCAGCATTTTCTCGCTGCATTGCGATACTTATTCTTTGAGCGAAGAAAGCACCATTAATATATTGTAAATAATATTGATTTGTGTGTTGGTAATAAATCTAAGGGTCTGTTTCACAATGGATAATGTACCAAATAGCTAAATGTGCAACACATACATTATTTGGAATATAAAAGCTCCGAATAAGAATTCATAGACAGTCGTGAAACACAACAATAAATAGAAAATAAATTCAGGTCGGTACAACACGTCAAGCTCTGGATACAATGGGCCGTGCGACAGTTCAATTTGACAGGTGTTAAACTCTCCGCGTGGAATATCACCGGGCGGGATCTTTGTAATATTACACATTTGGATTTTAAGTAAGTCTGTTTTTTATTATTATTTATTTATAAAAGCTAGTTAAGAAATTGATTAAATTTTTTTTAAATTTCATGAACGGTGAACTTTGTATATAAGTGACATGTGTCAATTTTTTAATGTCATTTGAGATCGGACGTCATACTACAGCTATGACATGAAAATTTCTTAAGACAGACGAGTAACATTTTTTTTTTCTAAAAAGGCAAAAAATATCAATGATCAGTTTTATTAGAAAATTCAGTTTTCGCTCATAGTATTTTTCTTTACTTAATATTTATGTTTCTCCGTTTAAACCTTCAGTGAACTTCAGTGAACTTCGAACATATCACATACATACATATATACTTACTGCCTGTTACCAAAAGCTTTCTAAAACAGAAAAGAAAAACAGGTAACAAATTGTCTGCCATTTTAAGATCCCGTCATTAGTCAATTGTTTTTCGAAATGTTTGTATGAAATGCAATCTGCATGTCCGTATCAAATCTTAAAACAGAAGGCGACGATCACGTCTTTCGTTTGATTGTGATTGGTCGAATTGGACTAGTTTGTTAAATGGTTGCTCTTAATCGTGACATTCTAATATATGTATTCTCGCTAATCTCTTTGTGTTTCTTGCAGAGAAAAAGTTCCATCCGATCCAGGAGATATATTTTGGACGCATTTAGAACTATTAAGGAAATGTAAATTTATCGGTGAGTACAAGAATATTATGCGTATTTAATTTCCTGAGCTTTTTAAGGCAGTCCTACGAAAAAAAATTGAATCATCTCGAATTCGAACATGAACAAATTACAGTGCCTGTCTCTTTTTATCTCAGCGTAAAGGCAGTCTGACAGAAAGAGACGAAACATTTTAGTCAAAACGCTTTAATACTTTTGATTGTGTATTTTCTACTTGGGTGGTTGGAATATATTCTTTTTAAATATGTTTAATATATGTTGCCGTAACTAACTGAATTGTTTTACAGCTGTGATACAAAATAATGAAGCGCCTCAAACCAAAGAAGTATTAGGAACTCCACAATGCGCTATCAAGAGGAAACCGAATAAGGTAAAAGTTTTACATATATGTACTAGCGAACCAGACAGACGTTATCCTATACAAATTTAATTGTAAATCTTTCATTCATCAAAATCATCAATCATCAATCAATCATTCATCATTCACTAACAAATACAATCTATGTAACTCAGATGTTCATACTCGTATTGAAATTGAAAAATGTGTCCGGCCAAAATGATTTGCCATTTCTGACATGTCAAAAAATGACAGCTGTCAGAATACTACGAAATTAAAAATCAGAGTATACGAGTAGTATCAGGTTCGATTACCGGTTACGTCACACGACGTAGTAAATGGATAAGTCGATTGACGCCCATTAATTTTTGTTGCATTAGTTTTTTTTTAAATAAGTATAAAATTTATTGTTTTTAAATTGGCGTTGTAAAACGAAATAGATGAGAATAAAATGATTATGATTTCAGGTAATAATATGCCCGCCAAATAGTGAAGACTGGTCCCGTATGTCGCCTAGAACGGGCAATAACGGGCAAGTGCAATTATGGCAGTTCCTGCTCGAGCTGCTCACCAGTGCTGAACACTATGACCTTATACGGTGGGAAGGTGAGTTTAACTCCATTCCATCTTCAACTCCATAGTACAAGATCTGTCAAATATATATTCATCTCTTTCTTTCTACAGTTACTGAAAGAGTAAAGCATATTTTACTTGATGCTAGATCTGCCACAGCCGCAGAACTAGATATACAATATTTAGACGTAAAAAAATCTCGTCTCACAGTGTTTTCTCTTAAATTCTTTGGGTATATTCGGTCTGAGAATTTTAAACTCTTAAGTATAAATTTGAAGAAACTCTTTTTTAACGGATTAAAGCTATGTATTGTTATAAACTTGTAATTAATTTACATATTTTTTTATATTAATTTTTAATTGTATGGAACGGGTCACATGATCCGTTAGGTTATTTATTTATTTATTTATACGTTATAAATGTATTTGCCTGAAAAATACAAGAAAATATGACGTCACAAATTTAACACACTTACAAATATAGAACATAAGTTATGTATCAAAGGATAAAATTAAAACAAACCAATACATTAAAAAACTAACTAATAATAATTTTGTATGCTATTTTGATCCATACAAATTCGAACTCTGCCTTGTCGACCATCAAAACCTTTAATTTCAGGTACAAGTGGCGAGTTCAAACTCTTAGACCCCGAAAGAGTAGCGACATTATGGGGTATACGGAAACACAAGCCGGCGATGAATTATGAGAAATTATCACGCGCTTTACGATACTACTATGACGGGGACATGATCGCCAAAGTACCTGGAAAGAGGTTTGTCTATGTCATTGGCTTAGCATAGAGTATTTAGACAGCTATCGTCTGTAATCCTTTGCACGCAATCGCTTCAGCGGGGGAAAAGGGGTTCATGCGTCTAAAAGAAAGGATGCTGACGTATCCCTGCAAGCATTGTACCCGGCCTTGAAGTGAAACCTCTTTAGAATCGATGTGATTTCAAACCGGATGCAACGGAAAAAGCGACAGTAAAAAGAGACAGAAACATATATTCATAAGATTTAACGTGGGAGAAAATGAGATAGGAAGAGAGCGAGAGAGAGAATTTCAATTGTGATTTTTTTCATAAATAAATGGTTATTTACGAGTTATTTTTCCCCACAACACTTTTTAAAGTCATGATTTTTGTCTTTTTATGACACTATCATTCATACTGTCAAATAGGCTATTCCTATACGTCATAATAGTTTTTTTTGTTGATGTTAAGTTTTATACCGCTCAAGGACACACACAGCTAGAAGGCTTGCAAGTGCGTTGTCAGCTTTTTAAAATCGCTCTTTACTTGCAATTCCGTAGAAGGTTAAGTATTATTCATTACATAGTACATAAGTCAGATATTTTGAAACAAATACACATCTACAGACAGACACAGATCTAATCAATTTATGTGTCTGTCTCTTCGCTTCACCGACTTCCAAATTACAACGATCCTAAAGAAGTTTTCACTTTAAAAACTATTTGTTTCTATAGCTATTAATACATATTCTACTACAATCCCAACTCTTAAAAGGCCGGCAACGCACTTGCGAGCCCTCTGGCATTGAGAGTGTCCATGGGCGGCGATATCACTTAACATCAGGTGAGCCTCCTGCCCGTTTGCCCCCTGTTCTATTAAAAAAAAACTCGCCCATAAATATTATGACGATATTTCCGGAGTAGTAAAAAATACATATTCTAAAATGGTTTTCAATGTCTTGTCAAATAACCTACCTACTCTAATATCGTTGCTATATGTTTGTATTGCAGGTTCGTCTACAAATTTGTATGCGATTTGCGACAATTATTAGGATACGATGCGGCAGAGTTGGCCGAACTAGTCAAAGAGCTTCACGACACAATAACAAACTCATAAGGTTAACTCACGATAAAATTGTTAACTATGTTATGTTTGGTTAAGTTTTTTATATGTATTCTGTTTGCGATATTATATGACAATACTATACAATTTGAATGGAAAATTAAATGCAGTGTGCATTACAGGATCTAGTATAGGATGATGTCGTTTTTGATTGTGATTGGTCAATAGTCATTGAATTTCAATAAATAATAAAAAAAAAAAACAACTATTTAAAAATAATTTTCCATTCGTTGCTTGTTAGCGAAATTTGTGACAGATATAATAATAATTGGATAAATTTTAGACTTTTGTAACATTACTAAAGCCGTTAATTTCTGTGGCCATACAATTTTTTTTTACAATATGTTTGATCTACAGGGTGTCTTTGAACACGAGGGCTTCTTCAAGCTCTCTCTGCTTGTTTCAATCTCTGGAAACTTATGGCCATACAACCAAATTTTTCTTTTAATTTTTTTTTCACGAATTAAATTTTTTATTATAATTTAATACCATTGATATCAAATTAATATTATTAGCTCAAAACCGTTTTATGCTTTATTTTATTTGCCAAGATTAAAAGACCCACAAATTACAAAGTATTTTATAGTCTGTAGTAATTTCATAATCTTTATTGAAGCAATGATGTTAGTGTCAGCTGCCATTGTTTCGACAAACATATTCTATATCACAAAAAAATTACTGACCGATCAATCTCCTTCGTGCCTTCACCATCTACACATTTTATTCAATTATTAATATGGCTAAAAAAAACAAAAAACTCATCCTTGCCTAGTATTTCCTGGTGCTTGGTCAAAATGGTCGTTTCTAACCTTCCTCTTCATACCCGACACGATTTGAACGATCACAGTCGAATTTTATACGATAGCTGTCCATACCAATCCTTAAATCAAAGTATATAGAAAGTTAATTTCGAAAACGCTTTACCACTACCTGATTGTAAATATTGTTAATTATTATAGGTTTATTAATGCACAATGCATAATTGTTC
This sequence comes from Pieris rapae, assembly GCF_905147795.1. Classification (NCBI taxonomy): domain Eukaryota; kingdom Metazoa; phylum Arthropoda; class Insecta; order Lepidoptera; family Pieridae; genus Pieris; species Pieris rapae. The sequence goes on along the minus strand of NC_059523.1, from coordinate 2,350,508 downwards.
GACAGCTGGATGTGTGTATTGTAAAAGGTATTCGAGTAGACTTCATCATGACAAATGGGGAAATGAACATATAATCATATAATCTGTATGTCCCGTGTTCAAAAAATTTTGACGATTGACACACCGAAATAATACGGTACACGAACGCAATGAATTATTGTATACGTGAAATCCGAAACGCTATGTAGTTATCTGAATATTTATAATGGTTATAGATTAAGTAAATGTAAATATGTACAAATAAATTTTATAATTGTTTATGTGTTTTGTTTTGAATAAAATATGAAACCTTTTACCTAAAACATATGAAGTGGCTTTGCGTCGTCTGTACAGCGTGTCACGTCTGTATTTCAAGTCTAGTAGATTTTGAACCACATACTTAACAGGCTGATAACGTACTTACGAGCCTTCTGCATGGACACTTACAAAAGTGTCCATGGATTTTAGTATTACTTAACATTGGGTGAGTCTCCTACTCTTTTCTGTTCTATAAAAAAGTGCGTGCGTACAAAGTACACATGTCAGTAGTGAAATTTCTCAATAAATTCATTATTACTAAGGTAAAAGCCCCAATAGATGATTATATACCAGTATATGATCACTACATGTATTTGTATAGCTATATTCACTCTTTACACACTGTATGCTAATGATAACAAGAATAAATAAAAAATCTGTGTTTACTGCACAATACGTTATGCGACAGAATTGCCATCATAAGTTCTATGTAACTACTAAACGAATATATCAAACAATAGCGTATATTTTTTCTCGATCTTCCTTTCTCAATCTGTCTTAATCGGTCTCAATAACTCTCTCTCTTTTCTTCGACAAAAACTATGTACTTATTGGTGACGTATCATCCGTAAAAAAATTACCCTCATGCACCTAAAGAAGTTTCACACCAAAAACAGTTAATGCCACAGCAGAAGGTCTCCTTGGTTCAAATTCCGGGGTTTTCTTGGAAAATTTCGAACGGAAGTCTATTTAAAACGTGGTAGACGCCTATTCCGAAAGAATAGTGGTTGATGATGACATGAAATACTAGCTAGTCTTGAAAGTTTTTACTGTGCATAACATGAACATGTGGTATTTGAATTTTATTTTAAAACTGATGCAATAAAAAAAAGCTTTTGTTTGAAATGTAGGTACCAATGACGAACGTGTTTCTGTAAATACAAATTGGATCATGAACTACTTGACTAGATGTCCTATAAGTTATAACCCCTGGGGCAGAGGGCATCCATAGTCAATCTCCATCGCGTTCGGTCTTAAGCCTCGTATTTCACCTCGCTCCAAATCTTTCAGGCACACTGCCTCATCTGCAACTGTACGACGCCATGTTTGCTTAGGACGGCCCAACTTCCTTTTTCTTTGCAGGCTCCAATCAAATTTCAGCTTGGGAATATTATTGGAATCTCTTCGCAGTGTGCCTAGTTGTGCCTGGTGGCCTATCCATTTCTACATACTTGATCTGCTGGCCAAACGGGGTTTCCCAGCAACGCTCGTTAGAGATCTTTTAGCCCAATAGATACCCATAAAATAGCGGTTGACAAAGATAAAGTCGGTGCGATTGGCCTTGCTAAATGGACATACAAAATGTGTGTTTTAGTTAGAAAGAGTACCTGGTTCCTGATATTCAGCATAAATTAAATTAATTTCTATATATTGTACTACGGAAAGAGCAATCTGAAATCTACTTTGCACCAAATGTTTTTGGACCAGACGGCATAGACCTATTATCTAGAAGAACTTAATATTTCAAATCTCAGAAGCATGCAGTTTGAATGGAGATGTCTTCTGCCAGCAGTCACCAATTCCTCGTATGAGTTCGTTTACGAAGAATACTGTATAATAATATTTTTAAACCTACTTATTTCTAGTGCACAAACACATTTGTTAAATTTCGTAATAACAGTTCATATAACAATGAGCAATAAAATATTCAACTGACAATTTTTAGAACAATAAATTTAAACATTTCAGCTGTAATAAGATTTTATATTACACAATACTTTAATAAAACATAACAGGAGGTGCAATAGGTTAAAGTAAATAATTCATTACGTGAATTTAATTAATGATTGTATAAATAATGATCCAATTAGCGGTCTACAACGTAAATATCAATGTTTTAAATCGAATATTGCTCAGAGCTAAAAATTAAGTAGGTGGAAAAGCGTTAAATTTTATTTATAACGTACAAAGATTTTGTATAGCTTATAAAGCAAACAGCAAACTAATACTGGAGTGTTACGAAGCACTGGAGGCCATAACTCTAACCAATAGGGTTATCTTGCAGTGGATTAAGGGACACAGTGATTCTCTCGGCTCGGCAATGATGCTGCAGACGAACTTGCGAGAAGAGAAGAGGATCCTCGCAGCAGTGAGTTCGCCCCATCTAAGTGCGGAAACTGAGTCCACTAATCTAATCTAACCTACCTAGGGACACTTATTATCATTTTTTAAAGTATAGTGGGGCAAATGAGCCGACGGGACGCCCAAAAGAGCGTCATCGGATCGCATCGCAAAAACCATTGCAGCCCATGGACACCCATTTTATACTCTTTCTTTTGCCAAAGAATACGCGTGAAACCCTGTTTAAGCACACCCAGGAACGGTTTCTCGAACACAAAAGTACAGATACCAGGGCTAAAAATTTCATTTTAATAACGCTTACACGATGTTGATAAGAAGGGATGAGATTCCGCGATTCCTACACACACTAAACGAAACATGAAATAGGCCTCCGTACACATCACGCTTGTTTTTATTGAGAACAAAGTATTTCACCGATCGTGTCGGCTCATACAGCTAATGCAGCAAACTTCCACTAGTTTGGGACAAATTTGGAGGCTAACATTGAGATCATTATGACTTTGGATTAAAAATACTATACGACTTATTCTCAGTTCTAAAGAATATATGTATACTAGGGACCCGCCCGGCTTCGTACGGGTGCAATTCTGATACTAAATACACTACAGAAAATCTGTGAACGTTGTATATAAAAATGTGGGTTATCCATAAGAGAAAGACATATACCATCACAGACTTTTCTGTAGACCTTTTCAATGTGTACAATACTTCGTGCATTATTTTGATAAAACTCGTAGGGTTCAGCCTGCGTTTGCAATGTAAGCGGAAAAAATGTAATTATTTACGACATCACATTAGAAATCTCAAAAATAACAACACTTCTTCACTATTTAATGGATGTTATTATACATATAAACCTTCCTCTTGAATCACTCTATCTATTAAAAAACCGGATCAAAATCCGTTGCGTAGTTTCAAAGATTTAAGCATACAAAGGGACATAGGGACAGAGAAAGCGACTTTGTTTTATAATATGTAGTGACAAATCAAGCGTTTTTGCATAAGTTGATTAGAAACACTGTAACGCGAGAAGTTTAATTTATATGATAGTATTGTTAAAAGAAATCAAAGTCTTTAAAAATTTATTATAAAAGAACAATACCAATGTTTACAAAATAATTGCGTCATTTATTGACAATAAATTAGGTTAGGTAAATTAATGCAAATGCGCCTAAATTTTTACTCGTTCCATACATATTATGTTTTCATAATGAAACGCGAAGAGATAAATAAGCTGATCACGTGACTCTTAATCGTGGAATCGTTGCTAATGCCGCTTATTTACCCGGAAGATTAGTAAACGTCACGTTTGTTATATCTGCCGAAAAGTCATTAATATTATTTATAACTTACAGCCGAGTGTTCGCGGTGTTGTTGGTTCGTTAATTTTATAAATAAAACGGCCCCACATTACCATAACATGCATTGGAAACATGTTACCGCAGAGGAATGAAAACTTGAAAAAATACGATTTTTGGTGGCACCTTGGGGTTTTAGTGGGTATGCACAATGGCGAGTCCCACTTAACCCTTCTGCACCAAATTATTTATCGGCAATGTTAAAACTGCGTATAAATAAGTAAAAGAGAAGCGTTTTACACCCCAGATGGCGCAAATTCTAACAGGGCACGGAGCCTTTGCATATTACCTGCATAGGTTTAAAATTAGGACAAGCCCAACATGTGCCTGCAGTAATGAAGAGCAAACAGTGGAACATGTGCTTCTACACTGCCCTATATTCGCATCGTCCAGGCACGACCTGGAGCAACAAATACGGATGACTGTAGACCGTAATGGCCTACAGGACATGTTAATAAACAGACCGTGCCTGGAACGGTTCTGCGAAAAAATTGTTGTATATATAAAGGCGGCAAACAAGACAGAAAGAGCGGGTCTCGCGAGGAATAGCGCCCCGGCTCGCCCATGAATATTGTTAATAAATATATTACCGATGTAGTCGGGGCGTAATTCCCGACGCGTAACACTTCCAATACACTATTTCACAAATAGTAGCAGAGAAATATATTTATTTTTTGTTTGTTGCAAAAAACAAAATGAGATATATAAAGTCCCTGGACACTATGGCAGGGTAGAGTGAAAATTCAATAAAAAAAAACCCTTCTGCACTAAGCAGTCGCGCCGCGGAAGGGTATGCGCAATGCATTTCCCCAAGTAAAAAAAAAAAGTAATGTCGTTTACCTCGGATGATTTTCCAGACGGATTCACCAACTAACATGTTGAGATGAAAACCTCTACGACTTTCCTAATAATATATAAAAAAATCTTTCTAATATATCTTTCTTTCTTCTTCCTTTCTTTCTAATATATAAAAAAGTGCTTGCGTACAAAGTATATTTGCTTGTAACAATACTTCGTAAGAGTATTCGTTTGAGGAATAGTCTTACGAAGTATTTTATTAGTTTCAAAGAGTGAATGAAATCCGTTACTAAGGTTTTAATATGAAATACGAATAATATATAAGGTGTAATAAATGTGAAATAAAGAATCTTAACTTTTTTAGACAGCAAGTTAAAAATAATAATTTATTGGCTGCAAACAAGTTACTAGAACATGTATCTCAGGCCTCTTCTTCATGAGCTTGTGACTTCACATTAACATAAAAAAATTGTTAATAAGTTTCTAAACCAATGACATCGTAAATTTATCTTTTATTTTTTTATAAAACATCTACGAAAGTACGTAAAAAAAAATATATTAAAATAGTAAAAAAAATCTAAGTTAAAAGTGTTAATATTTTTTTCGGTTTAGAAGATTTCTTTTTGTATAGCCGTAGACTCATCTGATGTTAAGTGATACTTTACACTCCTATTACTAGAGGGCTTGCAAGTGCGTTGCGGTTTAAGAATTAGTACGCTCTTTTCTTGAAGGAAGTCGGATTGGTTTGGAGATACTTTAGTGGGCAGCTGGTTCCACATAGTGGTGATGCGGCAAAAACTGCCTTAAGAAACCAGTAGTGGAACAACGGGCTTCAAGATGATACGGGTGGAATTTCGTAATTTGCCCCGACGTCCGATTAAACTCAGCTACAGGTCCTGACATCTCCACTGAACACTTTCTGCTGTATAAGAAAATCTAAATGCGGTAGAAGATGCAGAGAGACCTCACCTACGCAACACAATGAAAATCAAACTGCTCGGATATTGACTGTCCAACCAACTGCGACTTTATTCAGAAGTAGTTTTGTACCATTGGAATATATATCCCGCTATTAAACTATTAGAAATAACGATATCGATTTTACACACATAATCTAGACAGCTTCATATACGAGTACCTTTGTTAAAATTGAAAAGTTCCCAACGACATTTTATGTTTTAACGGCAACCATTTTAGAGTATTTTCAACTGCGAGAATGTGCTTAGGAAAACTAACAAAAAAAATGCAAACGCAGACTGGATTACGGTTTATTGCGTTGAACAATCAACGAATTATATAGTGTAAATAAAAAACTTAAAAATTATATTAAGTTGCCCAATTTATTCATTTAGGATCATAATGACAATATATTATTCTTATGTCATATATATAACCATTTCGTAAAATGATCAAAGCCATCATACAACAAATTAAAAAAAAGGTAAGGGTTTTTGTAGGTACAGTTATTTTTAGTACTGATCACGTCCGCCTCGTACGTCAATCAATAAAATAAATACATATAAAATCCAGTTTTTAAGCGTTTATTAAACTAGTTTTCCATAAATCATACTACAAGAATTCGAAACGGACTTCACGGCATCTATAAAATTGCGTCATTGATACTCGGTTCGAAAAAATCGCTGGTTTGAAATTGGAATTCTTATTACCTCATGCTTAGGATGGACCCGTGACGCTATTAGTCTTGCACCTGCTGTCTGATACTGCAGACTTGTCGCACAACCTCTATAGAATAGTTATAGAATAGACTGTATTTACTTCATTGGTTAATCTATTTTTAGATTACATTTCAATACAGCTTCTTTTAATTGATTTATTTAAAAAAAATTAAACTCAATCGCTTGTCTATTTTAATAGCGTTTTGCTAAATATCCGTAAGACAGAGTCAAAAGCCCTAGAGTCTTTGACCTGGCTGGAAGGCAAATAAAAAAAAACTGAATGACGTAAACATCGAATGACGTTCTCGCGGGTTTTCGCGGGAAAATTTTATTTACATTTTTAATCACATGTTAATATCGTAATTTAGGGACTTAATATTAAAACAAAACTGAAATTTAAAATATGTGAAGCTAAATTATCTAAAATATTGTTTATTAATCTAGCTCAACGTAATTAGGATAATAGTTTTTTTAGAGTTGCAACAAATTACTATTGTGGTTAATAATCTCTAGGTATATTCCATGGAAAAAAACAAAGATTATACAATTCTTCGAATTGGAAGTCACGATACTTATGTATGGAAATCAAACCAATGAATTGCATTTCGCATGTGTTGTTGCCGTCAAAGGGTTTTTCCAAACTGGTACTTGACCAAGCACAGTGTTAAGATCAAGTTAGTAAACCGCTTTTTTGACAAAGAAACCATTTTGATCTGCATGAATGTGATATTGTTGAAATTCCATACTAATATGACCTATTTAAGCTAGAATGCAGTTAATATATGTATTTTCCACAAATTTATCTGAAACTAAATGTCATTTAAATGTTCCTTCGGAATCTTTTATCCAGGTATTTCAATATGTACGTACGCCTAAATACTGTTGACAGGAATTTTGTTTATGGTTTACACACCGAATATTTTCTTACTCAATAGAACCTCTTTTAAACTTTTCAATTTAGTTGTTGAACAATTTAAGCCATTTTGAAACTTAAGTTATTCTTAGACGTAACAGATAAAATGTGGCTTGAGACCACGTATGGACGTTTCTAAGGTGAGCACGGCCTTACAGTGATTTTCCAAAGTTCAAACCATTTAAAACGCGTTCAAGTTTATAATGATGACCTTCCCGCCATTTTTTATTCATCAATAATTAGTAGATGCTAACATTTTGATACTAGTTTTCACGTTTACTGAATGAAATGAATGGAGTTAAATAGTATCAAAGTTCTTTATCTTTGTTAATTAATACTGTGAATAGATACATAAAAAATAGATACGAAATTTTCTATTTATAGCATTTAGGTCATAGAGCATAGATGTTTCTCAGATTATTCTGAACAGATTATACCGAATTAAGGCCCTGAGGTATAGATTAGAACATTTCACAGATAATGCAAACAGACATATAGGTACAGTACAATAATAAAAATCTAAATAAAGTAATAAAGACAATTATCTAAAAATTTAAACAGCTTTTAGCTGAAAATCATAGGTAATAAAATCAAAAATACAAATTTCGCCGATAGACCTTGCCAAATCTGAAATTTTAATTCAAGGAAAATATTTAAACATGGATTTTTTTTTATTAATGGACATTAATATCTACTCTTTGCATAGAAATACAATGTAAATATCCTATTGCGAAGCAATTAATTAGCGTTTCAGCTCGGCTTCGCACCTTTTAAATACTCATTCGACGTATTTATTTATCGGAGCATTTTGAATGACACAATTGCAGAAAAACTAGACAAAAATGCAAACTCAAAATAAAATTGATCTAATACAGAGACATGTCCTCCAATAGTGCATACGATACGAATATTTTAATTATGTATGTACACACTAGCAGCTTAATAAGCTGATGCACACGTATTTTGAGATTTGGTTTGGAGAGATAGTATGCGATAGTGTATGACGGAACCATTAATTTCAAATTTCAAAAATCTGTAACAACCGATATTAAATTTAGGAAAAATAAAAAAGTTGGCTAAAAAATAGTAGTGAAGGGTTTCTTCTCGCCTATTCTTAGCCTTTGAGAACTGGAACGAAATACCTACTACTAATTTTTTTAAATCATTTTGAATGATTTAAAAAAAAATACTTGTATGTACAAAAGTCATATACATCGATTTATTTCATACAAAGGTTTATTTATAAGGTGTTTATAATCGTTTATACAAATAAATATTTATGGTACAAGTGAATATGAGATACAATTTAAAATAATTCTAAATTCAAATAATAGACAAATACTACGCATTGATTAGCAATCTAACGCGAGTGTAATCGATAATTAGTTTTTTTACGATTTTTGTAGTTTGTGTACAAATCAATATAAGCCTATTCCTTCCCTGTAGCTTGTTGACAAACTATGTTTGCTCGGTCCCTGACGGCAGCATAATGTCAATAGTCTAAGGCTTTGAGCCATTTACACCAAACCGTTTAACAGTTAGTGAACAGTGCTCGAGTTGATAACGCGAAGTGGTTGTTATAAATCGCAAAAGTGAGTTATTACTATAATTTTTCTTATATTATTAAAAAATTATAAGCATCAACAAATAATAATTATTATTATTTTGTTTTAATTTTAAAGGGTTAAATGAATTTATTTAACAATTAAAAGGTTTTGAATTTACACATACAGTTTGAAATAAACATAATAATATTTGATAATACATTAATAATTAAAAAAAAATTATATTGTTTAAATATAATTAATTATTACAATTTTATCGAAAAAAATTAAAAAAAAACTTACGAAACAAAAAATTAATAATACATTGTGTTGTTATATGTATGTTAATTAAGCATTTAATTAAAGAACAATTTGTTTAATGTCATTATGTAAATTAATATATTATATAAAATACATGTAGTTTTAGATGTTTGACTATAAGACGAGGAAAATAATAGCGTCCTTTATTCAAGGCCTCCTCATGGCTTAGTCGTACATGGAGTGTAACGGAGGTGTTGGATTCGTTTCCGGGGATATTTTATTTCGGAACTAGGCACATTACATGCTCAACAACTGACCCAAAAATTTGTTTTTGTCCCATTCGGTGGGATTTCGGGTATTCTGAAAATCATTCAAATAATTTAACACTTGGTATAATTTCTGGTTTTTTGCAATTTTGTCTAATTTTTTTAGTTTTTTTTATTATTAATATTTTTTTGTATTACAAAATATAGGGATGGAATCGTGTCATATTTTTGTGTACGTCATATTTTTGTCCATTACGACACAAATTGTGGTCGAAATAAAAAACAGTCTAGCTGTTTAGTGTATTAGAATAATTAGATTAAACGGAAATATACTCGATTCTCAGAAGTTTCCATTACGCAAACTTATGGAAGCTGCGAGTATTTTCTATAAAAGGGGTTTCGTACATATGTACTTGAAAGTCGCAAAAATATTATATAAGACGTTCGAAGAGTTGCTAATGCTAATTGAGCACGTGGTCTGGATGAGCGGTTAACATTTAAACTCTAGAAAAAATCAAAGGACAATATTAAAATTTTTGTATTGAATAGAAATAATTACTATTGGATTGTAACATGATAACACAAAAAATGGCACATAAACTTATAAAGGTCTATCTAATTTACTGATCTCAAATCACGGCGTAGAACATAGTAGAACGGGCAATTAACTTTTCGTAACTCTTTTTAATCGTTTTATTTACCAAAATGTTTGTTAGGAGTCATGCCTATTACATCAGGAATTATATAAAAACCGGACTGGTTTATTCTTTTTCTTAATATTCAACTCTTATATATATTTGATACTAAGGGCCTGTTTCACCATGTCCGGATAAGTTCCAAATAAGCTATTTATTACTTATTGGTATGATAAATAGTATTTTTGCGTTTACCGACTGTCAGATAGCGCTATACGTCATGAAATTCGAAGTATCTTATTTGGAACTTTTATCTTTCGAATAATTTATGTGTTGCATAGCTATTTGGCACTTTATCCATACATTGTGAAACAGGCCCTAAGACGATTACCATGGTACGGTTTTTTAATAGCAGCAGGTGTTGACAAAATCTCCTCTTTTATGAAAAAAGGGAGTTTTTTTATAGACATAAGCAAACGGGCAGGAGGCTCACCTGATGTTAAGTGATACAGAGGGCCCGCGAGCGCGTTGCCGGCCCTTTAAGAATTTGTACGCTCTTTTCTTGAAGAACCCTAAATCGAAAGGCTTGGCAGCCCGTGTGACTACGGTCCAGTCGAAGCGTGCTGTCCGGCTTGCGCTACCTCTTGTGCTATTTATCTTAGTGATATATTACTTATATATCTAAACAGCAAGGTTTAGACAATTCTAATAGATTATAATATTAAGCCAGGGTTTGAAATACCACTTCACCGCTTCTATAGCAACTCACTACATTTAAAAAAATCGATATTCAACAAAACGTGTTAATGATGACTCTCATTAAATTTGCATCGCTGACAAATTGTAAGTAGGTTAACATAAAATTATTGTTTGTTAAATTACCTTGTCAAGATAGTAATGTAATCAACAGTAATTTGGGTTGATTGAATATTGCATGGTTAAGTCAAAACGATAATTCGGTTCGTTGTGCCTAAATAAAAAAACCACGTCGTTACGATATCAGATGACTGATGATCTGAATGACTGACTCGCCAGCGACTACTGTTCACGCGAAACCCTTCCCCATGTCAAAGGCCTCGCTGGAGTATTTCCTGACTAATAAGACTATACTTATTAGGATAGATAAAAGGCTGGCTCAATGAAGGCTAAGTTATTCGATACCTGACTGCATATTTGTATCTATAAACGCATTTCAATCAATCAATCAAAATATCTTTATTCATGTAGGTAAACAAGTACACATGAGCGTCAAAAAAATTAAATTGTAAATTTACATTTACTACCAGTTCGCAAGTAGTAGAGTACGTAGAGTGGGCAAGAAGAACTGGCAAGAAACTTTCCGCCACTCTTTTCGATCGCCAAGTTTTTAATACAGATTTTTTGAACTGGAGCAAATCAATCCCAAGGATTAGGATCATTTAAGTTACTATGCTCGTCAAACAAAAATCGAAAGGAAGGGGAATCGGCGTTACACAAATATGTAAGAATTAAATATTTCGTACATAAAATCCAATGATAATGCTCTGAAGCTTTGAACTTAAGACGTCAGAAAATGCGCTTCTGACAAACAACAGCTCCCATGCACCTAAGGTTTATTTCCATAAAACAAATATGAAATATAAATAATATATATGGTTATAATAATTACAAAATTTAATACAAATTCTAAGAATGTGGTCCCTGCCAGTGTACTTTGTATTGCGATAGTTATTCGTTGAGTGGCAAAAGGCATCATACCTGCCAACTTAAATCTTTGATTAGCATTTATATATAAAAACTATGTAACTTTAAACTTCTGTTAGTACTTTTAGTTAGATTCAAGATTTGAATAATGAGGTGTACTGATTTTTAATTTGTTTATGGATTATTCGATCTCGTTTGGAATGTCCCATAATACAAAAAATCCCCCACCGAGTACTGGGATTCCCTTTGAACAGGATTTACATTTCTCTTTCATAACACGTCATTTATACATTATGCGTGAGTTGAGGCCAACTGGAATGTCTATAACTTGTATTATATGTAAATTTGTTTGTTATCTGTAATTTTAGTTTGCGAATCACGAAACTCGAAACGTTATTAATGTACTTTGCGTTTTACTATTCGCGAGTCAGAGGTCATAAGTTCGATTCCTGTTCAAATAAAGAATGTGCACTCGAGTCATGTCACAGGTTCGATCTGTGTACCAATGGACTTTGAGTTTATGTGCGAATTTAACACTCCCTCGTACATTGAAGGAAAACAACGTGACGAAACTAGCATGCTTTAGGGTCTAAAGTATTTTTATGTCAGGAACAGAATGCTGATTACTTGCCTATTAGAATAAGCACGTGACACGAAACAAATACCGACTCTAAGTCTCGGCCTAAAACCAGCGTCACTAGTTTTTTGCTTGTTCAGGCACACGACATACACACACATCTATGCTCATGATTTCAAAATCTACTATACCTAGGGATTCTTCACAACCTTTGAAACTTTATCCGTAAAATAAATAAATAAATAAAATAATAATAAACAAGTATCCAGACCATAAACAATATACTCCTGAAATGCAGTTCTCACTACGGATGTAGTAGTCTGTGACTTTGCAGTTACATGTATGTGTTGCAATATAAATAATTTATTACAACAATTTAAATAAATTACTAATTTAATAATTAAATTAAAATAATTAATGACAACGTAAGTTAATATAAATACTGCATATTATTTAATAGATTTTCCACATTGTCATTGTTTCATGCAATAAACCAGTCCGCGATAACACTTTTTATTTTGAAATTGCTAAGAGTTTGAATATTTTATACGTAGTGGAAATTTTTGATACAAATGTTGCGTGCAAAAAGTTGCGATGTCGTCGACGTTTAAATTAATAAATGAAATTTAATAATATTTCTTAAATAAAGATGACGCCTTAAATGCAAAGTTATTAATTAAATTAGGATATTTACAGTAATTTAATATTATAATTTATATCAAAAATTACACGTTATTTCGTTTTCATTACATTTAGTTGGCCTAGTGACGTCAGCGTGCGAGTCTCATACTGGTCAAAATGGCTCAATTCCAAAAATCAATGACACGTGTCAGATTGAAGGCAGCTCACCTTCTAGTCTATGAAATAAAAATTATCAAAGAAACGGATGCCATCTGAGGCCAACCCATGTAGGGTTGTACCTTAGTTGTGTGCTACTGGATAATTAAAATGCGCACGACAGATCAATGGCATACAATAAATATTAAACTTCTAATAATTTGATTAATTATTAATCTTAATATAAAATAAATTTATTTATTTATATTTAAATAAAGTAACACAAATCACGTTAAATGTTTTAGTGCGAGCTCACTATTTACATTATAAATTGCGCGTCGCTAGTCTTTCTTTTTTATTTTATAAAATATATTTGATTGCGATAAAATAAGGGTTTAGTTTAGAAAAGCTTTTGAATATATTTATTATTAACTAAGTCACAAATACCGTATAATTTTTATTCACATTTGCGTTTAAAACAAAAAAACTATCACACGTTTCGTTTTACTGTTATTGCTCAAACCGAAAAACGTTTCGTTTTACATTTTATTCCTCAGTTATGTCTTATGACACCACTCAAACAAATTCATCACATTCTAATCATTTCCCGTAAACAGCGCAATCAAAACTTTTAAAATATTGTCTTTTATTAACATATATATTTTTTTAAATGGAATCTCGCTGTTGGCCTTAAGGGCCTTTATAGCTCAGCACAGGCTGTTTGGCGAGCTTAGCTCAGCCGGAAAGGGGGTGTTCCCGCGACTCGCGCAAGGGCGTGTGACTCGAACTTCAGCTTGGGCCGTCGCGGGGGATTTATAAACATAACTTTAACTCATCACTTTTACGTGGTCATCGTGATCGTGCACGCTGACCGAAACATCGCAGTGAAGCACGGGAAACATCGGAAAAAATTGAAAATTATGTAAAATAATTATAAATTTATAATAATGCATAGCTTCAGTCTGCTAGTGTTTTCTATAAGTTATAAAATACTCTTTTACATTTACATTTACATTTTCATTAGTATTAAAAAAACAAACATATTCGGTGAGTCATGGTCCAATGCCTTAGTTTGTGTCAAAGTTTTTATTTATTTTCATGGATGTAAAATGCCAAAAACATCAACTTGACATTGACAGAACGACCTTTGCATAACGAGTTACACAAGTTATGTTCTACGGTTTGCTACAACGATTAACGAATAGTTTCAATGACTTTAACCTTTGATTTTGTTCTCGTTACACTTAATTAATGTAACAATGTGCAAAAGGGCAAGGCGTGGTGTTTATGAATGAATGAAAAAGCATCTGGGTATAAGGGATATTTTATAATAAGATTTCTATATATGCTATGGTTCTATGGGCATTTAAATTATCATCACACAAGCACAATTATGGAACAGAGTACCGATTATTCACAGCAACACATAAATAATAAATATAATTAAAGCATATATTATCCAATTAATAAAATCGCGGAAAAATCGTTCTACGCCTTTGATACTAGCAATAATGTATAATTGGAAACATTTTTTATTATGACGTTATTTTATTTTATGTAACTGCTTTTTAAAGTTTCTATAAATGCGAGCAAAAATCAGACCGTACTGTATATGCCTACACTACTTTTGCAGTATAAAACTGTATGAAAAACAGTGTATTATCGGGAGTAATCTGTATAAAACATTTGAAACGCCAAATGCCTTACCGGTTATGAAGCAAAATAGTATTTGTGTAACTTAATATTAATATTTAATCTGTAAAAACATGTTGTTTACGTGTAAGCACGGTCCATCGTACGACGCCATCTTGCATCCCGTTTTGTGTTCATAATTAGTTCAATAGCGTATTATTTACATACTATAAGATCAATCAGCTTATAAATCATTCATGGCTAATCCTATTAATTCAATCTTAACGGACTTGTCCTTCTTTTTGTCATTGTTACATCAGAAGAGGAAAACGCTGACATAACTCATTGATGGTTATCGAATGTAACGTAAGCAAGAAGGAGCGAACGGGTGGCCTTAGGCGCTTTGGAATATATGAAGAGTGTTTAATCATAAGATTTGGTTTAAATGGCACCCTTGTTAATACAACAAAACTTGCATGACTCTGACTATACACTAACAGTGCTAGTGTTAACACACTAATGTTGTTACCATAATAATGGAAGTGCATACTCACCGCGCCTTGCTAAAAAAATAATAAAAGTTAAACGTCAAAGTTGAAACGTTCAAAGAAAAACTTCTGCACTTAAACGTATAAAAACTATCAGTAACTATAAAACTATTATATGCTACTAGAACTGTTATTTTTTGTGCTCTCCTGGTACGTGCTTTGCTTATTTCATGGATGCGTTAATGAGTGGATATTAACACAAATAAATCATATTTAGATTAATTTTAGCAATGAGCAAGTACATTGACTCCTATACAAAACACTATATAATCTTAGTATTTAAAAGTAGAGAAACAATAATAAAACATTTAATATTTGTTAATTATGTCGGTCCTTTACCACGATTGCTTAAAGCACTATTAACACATCCAGTTATGTAATTGATATAATAAATCTGCGCTAAGAATGTTTAAACAATGAAAAGTTTATATATAATTAATATTAATGATCATGTGGCAGCACCGCCATATCTAGGTGCCTCAACCGTTTCATTGATAATTTTTATTCTATACTATTTAGCCTTGTAAATGTGTCAAAACTACATACATTTTTTTTAAGTAAACCAAAGAGATTGGACATCATACTACAGCTATGAGATAAATTTCGGTGATAACAAGAAGGCAAAGACATCAATATTTCCCAGCTAGGAACAGGTTTTATTGAAAAATGTAATTGTCGTTTTGAGTATTATTTTCTTCCATATGTTCTCTCACCTCTGAGCGGGAGCATCTTCCACTGCATTGATCATAGAGAGTGATCTGAAGAATTGTTTGGTTATACCTGAGGCTAAATTTCAACGTCCTATCGACGCCTGGTGTTTAACCAGCTGCCTGTAACTGCCTGCCTGACTTAGGGGCCTTCAAGAAAGGGTCAGTAACACACTTGCTAGCCTCCGGGGCTGCAGGTGTCCATGGGCGATCACGTTATTCAAAATGAAAAACTGTATACTCGTTTGCCTCCTGTCCCGTACAAAAAAACCTTTCACATATTTTTTTTATTTCTATGGCCCAGTGGTGTCGAACCCGATTAACAGTAGACGTGACTAAGTACTACTTAGTATACTTGTAAACTAATAATTACGTTAAAAATATTCAATTTCAAATACGCTGATTATGTTTGCACACATAATGTAGTTTCCCAATAACATGACAAACAAACGTTTTTTTTTTGCAAATTACACAGTTTTTATTTCACGTTTCACGTAAGAGGTTTTTAAGTATGTATTTTTATTTGATTTTGAATTAGGTTGAGTAACCTGTCCTTTTTTTTATTTGGGCAAATGCATGCAAACACATGCAAGCCGTGGCGCGAATACTTAGTGCGGGAGGGCTATAAGGGACTTGCTATTGTGAATATCGGTCGCAACTAACTAGCATAATTAGCCGTTTATAATTAATAGCCTAGCCTTTTAACTAAACAGCGCTGTTTAACTAGCGGCGTGATAGATATTCAGCCGTGGCGTTCGTAACGACATTTAATAAACTGGCTGGCTAAAAAGCCATCTGTCATATGTCGATATATATGTATATCCAGCCTGCTAATTCAGCCAGTTGGATATATAGCGACATATCCACTAAAACCCCCCAAGGCGCCACAAACAATCACCCTAGACGGGAATCGGAGAAGCCCGTCCCGTCAAACTCGAAACAACTCGTAACTTATTCCCAATACAGGAGTTTAAGAGTTTGTACATTAAGTTTAAGAGCAGTGTTGGACTATGGCTTCAGTGTGCGACCCTCATACCTGAGGTCGTAGGTTCGCCGTTTAGGTCCCCGGCTGTGCAGCAATGGAGTTTCTTTCTATGTGCGCATTTAACATTTGCTCGAACGGTGATGGAAAACATCGTGAGGAAACCGACATGTCTTAGATCCAAAAAGTCGGCGTGTGTCAGGCACTGGAGGCTGATCACCTACTTGCCTATTAGATTTAAAAATTATCATTAATCAGATTCAGAAATCTGAGGCCAAGACCTAAAGAGGTTGTAGTGCCACTGATTTATTATTTATTTTACATTAAGTTTAATGTGTAATTAAGATAGTAATTTTTGCATTACTTTTTATTCGTGACGCTAATAAAAGAATATATATATATATATATATCAAAATCAAAATGTTATCATATAGGTAATGTACACATATGAACGACAGTAAAAAAATAATGTTTTAATATTTACATTTATAACCACTTCTCAAATCAAAGGCGATAATTTATATATTGGCTGTTCTGTAACACAATCCATATACTACATATAACTTATTAAGTATGTAAATTATTTGCTGTATTTTAATATAAAGTAAGAGATAGCAATTAAAGTTTAGCGTGAAGCTGCTTGGGACAAAGTTGGATTATAATTCTATCTATGACTTAACTTTGTTGTCGGATATTTAGTTAAGATGTTGTCATGGTCAGACCCAGGAAAAAACGTCAAAACAAATATTGTCCGTGTCTTGGAACTACATAAATATTTGCATATTTAGGAATGTTGTTACATTAAAATAAACTTAGCTGTTTGACAATTGTATTTAATGGCGTTTTGGCAGAGTAACCAAAAAACCTTTGATTTGAATTTGGAACTATAAAACCAATTATGTACTTGATTCTATTCCATTTTTAAAATGAAAACAATATATCATGTTTCTAGCAAAATCTATTGTTACATTGTATCGAGTTTTTAGACTCACCACCGCCTAAAAATTTTTGAAGTTTTTCTTAGTTCTTTTTGCGAGTTAGGGAAAAATGATGAGACTAAATTTTTACGATGCGCGCGCACACCGTCACAAAAAACCGACATCCTGAAATTAGCTACAGTCCACATTTTAGTTTTTTCTATTGTTAGTGTCGTTTTTTCGACCAACGTAGAATAAGGCGAAATAATTTTTTAAAAAGATCTTTATCTTGATCTAAACGCCAAAGATGTTCTAACTCGTGTTCATAAGTACACACACGATTTTTCTTTTAACTATAGTGAAGACTTTTAAGACATTCACGATAAGTAAAAATAAGGAACTAAAAATTTTCCAATGCAATTATACCCTAAATATGCTATTAAAAATTGTTTGATTTTAATGAATGCATTTTTTTAATAATCACCTATTAGAAAGGTCATTATGATGACCTAGTTTCAATGATCTATGGACCCTGACTATATCATATTACGGCCATTTATAAATTTAAAGATATTGATTATTGTATAGATTTTCTCTGAATTATATTTGCATCTATAAAAATCGTTTCGCGTCACCTTGTCCTATAAACTCATGATCATTTGAACTATCGTCTAGTGTATACATACAAAGTATAGCTTATTCGTGGGGTTATAAATAGAAATGTTTTATAAATTAAGTGATTCAATTTCGCGTTTTTACCAATATTTACATATATAAACGTCAATAGATTAATTCATCTGCGAATTAGCGGGAAGGTGTCAATAGTCAAACGTCACTTTCAAAGATAACATCAACTAATAATCGGAAAACAATTCTTGCTAATTAATGTCTTATGAATACATTGACTTACTAGTTAGATTAATATATGTGTTTGCAACACACGTAAATAAGTGTAAAATAAATAATACAGTATATAACATTATATTAATAAATGTATACTGGCGTTTCATTGGCCTTCTGTAGGTATTTTGTTTCAAAATTCTTTTTCTTCTAGCATTTAATCGAAAAACCAAGTCCTGATATTTCATGCCAATGTTTCGCCGATGTCTTCTATTAAATAGTAACAAATACTTTTCTTACGTATTGCACATAATCAAAGTAATCTGTTCCTACAAGATGCATATTGTGGATTTTAATCTATCCTCGTTGGAAGAAAATTGCAGTGTGAAGAAACTATTCGTAATTAGACTTTCTCGCTGGCCTGGTT
This sequence comes from Pieris rapae, assembly GCF_905147795.1. Taxonomy (NCBI): domain Eukaryota; kingdom Metazoa; phylum Arthropoda; class Insecta; order Lepidoptera; family Pieridae; genus Pieris; species Pieris rapae. The sequence continues at coordinate 2,331,588 of NC_059523.1, read as the reverse complement.
GGGTAATATTCTAGGGCTGTGCAAGACTAATATCCAATAAATAAGTAGCAGTTAGAACTTTTTGTATGTGATTTTATAGAAATTGAACAATATAGTGCGATAATCTTTTAAATAATGTGTATGATTTTCACAAATTTCCTAAAAATCAAAATCAAGTGTTAGAGTACAGTCCAAGTTGCTTCTGTTGGTCAATCACGTCTGGTGTTAAAGGATTTCAGTCGAGTTGCAAAGGTTATTCTAAATTAAACAGTTAAAAAAAGTTAAAGGCTAGACATTCTCACTTAAAGCTTAAAAGTTAAAAAAATACAATCATTTAGTTATTTACTCCCCGTATGCCTAGATCGAGATCTATATCACCAATGAAGTAACGTAGTAAACTTGCAGATATTAGAATTTAATTTTGTAAGTGACTTAGTTAAAGCTAAAGCCTTGGTACTGGGTTCTTCCGAAGGTCAACTATTATGCTATAACTACATCATATATAAATAAATTACAAATACGGTATGACATATCAATTGCTTTATTAAAGTACACCACACATATGTTATTCTACAGTTTTAGTTACAATTTATTTATTTCTAAATAAATAGCACTATATATAATAGAACAAAAAAGGTACATCAAAATAATAAAAGCACGTCCAAAATATAGAATATTAAAATAACATAAATCAGTTGAGAGACATATTATGATTTCAAAAAATCGAAATTTGTATTAAAGTCAAAAATGTTATTAAAATCAATATTCGTAATAGTTCAACCCTAGAATTGAATTGCTAGATTTTCAATCTAGATTAATATGTAGGTCGTATTGGCTAACTAATATTAATATATCTAGAATTGAAAATATTGATATATACGCCTTTGTTTTTCAATTACATTAAAATTAATGGGAATTATTACTACGGTGTAACTCATTTAGAATGTGTGTCTATGTATTGTATTATAACCCAAGCAAATGAAGGTGGAATTTGAACAGAGATTACCCCAGGGTACCACACGTTTCCTCTGTGGAAAATCCCCTTTCTAGGCGTCTACCATTGTAAAATTTAGCATTCGCTGTTGAACGCTCAGGCTGCGATGAAAGATCTTTTGCGCCCTTCAAGAAAAGAGAGTATCAATTCTTAAGTAACGCGAGATTAACACCTCCCAATTTTGAATTTGGTTTGTAAATTTTCCGTTGTACTATAATATACTAATAAAGATACCAGTGGTACTTTTAGGTCTAAGCCTCAGATTTCTGTATCCGTTTCATGATCGTTATTTTTTTCTCATAAACAAGTACAGTGCCTGACACACATCGTCGACTTTTTGCTTCTAATTTTGTCATGTCATATTTTTAGGCATGCATATTGTTTAAAAATGAAAAAACATTATCATTAATATTTCGAGGAGTAATATTAAAGATAACGATTGAGGTAATATAATAATAATAATAAAAAGTCTTTATTCATTTTAAGTACATTTTCTTTTCAAAGTGTAAGACTTGGAAACCGTTTTAAGTAAAAAATACCTGTGTTAGGGTTCCATAAACAAACTTAATTACTTAAAATAATGTGGTACTCTTAATAAGTCTTGTTTGGCATTTCGTATTATGATTTGATATTTTAAAAGTGTACCGGGAATTTTTTACGCCAGCCTTTTCTCTCGGCCTACACCCTCTGTCTTCTTTGCCGATGAGTAGGGATGCCCATTAAGTTTGAATGACGTGGAATAAGTGATACCTGTATCTTGTATTCCAGAATAAACATATTTTATTTTATTCCAATTTAGAAGTTAAATGATACCAATAACGGACCCCTGAGGTAATAAAGCTTCCTGCAAGTTTAGTCGCTGGTAACTTCTCGCACGTCTATATGAAAAACAAAATAAATTATTTAACAATGTTGTAAATTGTACTGGCGTCATTACGTAGGTATTCATGGATAATTAAATATACTCACGTGTGATTTATTATGAATATTATAATTACATGTGACAAAGTTATATTTCTCGTTATAAACGCAAATAGTGGTTTGTAATTACTTACAAAAAAAATATATATATATATAGAAATGTCTCTTCCGTAATCTTGTAATAATGATTAGATATCACATATTAAAATCTTTAATACCAACACACGAATATGCAGTATTTAGTCGTTCGTCGTCGGTCGTTTTTTAGGCCACGCGCTCAACGACATCATAGGCCGCTCTCTTGTCTCTGTCAATGTCCGAGCCATTTTGGGGTCAACAGGTATCGCTAGAGACGGTGGCAAATGACGAAATGGGGATGTCGTTGATCCATTAGCCTCTAATGATTAGAGGATGGGATAGGCTTATATTATATTAGATGATATGAGATGCATAAAAGCTGTCCTGTCCGCAGGCGGATAAACGGCTCTAATATAAGAGTTTCATATTTTGTTCCCTTTGGAGTAGAGACTTGTGCGTAGGCTTAAAGTGCACAGCGCTAATTAAAGATTTAAGTAGTATACTGTATAGTACCGATGACCACCATCATAGCTGCACCATACCCGCTGGTGCTTCTTCGCTTGGGTAGTTATATTATTATTATATAGGAGAAATATTACTGTATATGTTAATTAAATATTGATACATTACTTTCCTTTGAGTTTCTTGCCCGTTCTTCTCAGAACAAGGCCTCCTGTTTTGCGAAGGGATGGCGTAATTTTGCTCTTTCGCGAATTTTGTAAATGTTTTTGACATTTATAAGCATGCCCTAAGCTCTAAATTGAATAAATGAATTTTGATTTGGTTTGATTTTAAAGACATTAATCTTAAACAATACTGTGTATTGTTTAGTTGCGTTGTATTTTGTGTATGTACTATAAATTGCTATTTTTTACTGTTTTATTTTAATTTTTAGTTACGCATTCTCTGTGTTTATTATTCTCTTCTCACATCTCTGAAACAGTTCAATGAACCTTTAATGTTATTGCATATCATAAATTTGTGATATGATTGTCTTGTTTCCTTATTGATAAATAAATAAAATGTCGTCGTGATATTTCGTATTATGCTTTTTTGACTCATAATGAAACTCGGTTGAATTCGTCTACGTTAATACAACTTTTCATATAGTTTGTTTAGTTCCACTTAGTTGTTTATTTCCTTTGAAATTTCGCTTCATACAAAAATGTATTGTAAATATATCAATTATTTGGAGACCAGAGATAAACTTAATCTCTCCAAAATGCTGGAAGCATTTTGGTTAGATTAAGTTTATCTAGTCATTTTTAAGATGTTGTATAATCTTAAGACAGAAGTTGTGATAAGTACGGCAATACTAGGAAACTTTATTTATATGACATTGAGTAACGAGTTGAATATTAATTCATTTATGAATAATAGCATATAGCTTGTTCCTTCAATTAGTGTATTGTTTTAATTTGAATTAAATTTACCGGTTATTTATAATACAATTAAGTATGTACAACCTATTTTAATGCGTAAACCAAAGATAATTATTGAATCTTACAGGGTTCTTATAACAAATTTCGTATCAATACTTGGATGAGTTTTTGTGCAACTAATTCTAACTTGAGAAAAATAAAATAATAAAGGTTGTTGAATCTTTTTATTTATGATCGCTATCATTGATATGCTGATATAAGATATGTTTTTTATACTTATTCAAATATCTTTACATTTTTGACGTCTCTATGAATTCTCTAATTTCTGACTTCCATAAAGCAACCCCAGCGTACAAAACGTATCGCAGAAGCGTACGTACGTACGCTACGAACGCTTGCACAAAGGCCGAAAAAGAATTTACTATATATTAATACAATTAATGAGTAAAAAACATTACATTCATTCATGAATTTAAGAAAAAACCATGTGAACTAAAGTTACGAATACAATTATGGTAAATTTATTAATTAAACCTTCGTACGCGTACAAAAAAATACTTATTTAACAGCCAACTTGTATAAGTTAACTGTGTTTACTACGTACTGTCAAGCAGTCAAGTCAATTATCCTAAAAATATACGCAAATTTCTAGCGTCAAGAGTAGCCTTGACGACCAAGTGAGGTCGTCGTAATATTACATACAATAACAGATAAACTTAATCTAATCCGTATTAATAATAATAATTATAAAGCCTTAGTTGCTCTTATTCGTGGTTGCCTGAAAGAGATCGCTCCATAGCGATGAGGCAGCCAGTTGCTCTCCTCTTCATGTAACTATGTTCAATTTTTATATTGTAATGTAACGAAGTGTTAATAAACAAATAAATAACATCTTATACTAGTACATAAAAATGTAAAGTACTAATAAATGACACTAGAAAAAATATATAAACCGTATTTAATTTAAATTTTTTTATCTCTTCCAGGAATGGTGGTTATAGGAGAAACGATTGTTAAAGAGGGGGGTGACATCACATACAAGGACATGATTGACGAGCCACATTTAGAAGACTCCCAGATACAGAAAATGTTCGCTGGTGCCTCGGTGTTTATAACTGGTGGTACTGGATTCCTTGGGAAACTCTTTATTGACAAGTTACTCAGGTAAGAACTAATTATAATAATAAATGCTATAAGGGGAGAAAAATCAATGGTTTGAACGCACGAGGTTTAAGAGTTGTGCTCCTAACACGGGGTAATTATAAAATAATTAGAACAAGTACGAATAGATTGACGCATGTCTTCTTGGATATGTCGCAGCCAACTAGCTTAATTAGCCTTTCAATTAACTGCCTAGCTTTTTAACTCAACGAACGGAGCCGTTAAACTAGCGGCCTGAAAGATGTTTAGCCTATGACAGCTAGTGACTATAGGAAAATGACTTGGATCAATGACATTTCTGTTAATTTAAATTTAATTCCACTTTCTATCACTTTCAAACTCAAAACAAAACCCTTCCAACTGTCAATCTTTTTATAACATATTTATAAATATCATAAGTATTTCATTGTTCTCATTTTAGCATGTGCGATTGAGAGTATAAATAAAATAACAGATTTTTGTGTTCACGATATCATTGCACTTGTGTTATTTGGCGCCATTCAAGTATTACGTAAGCACTATAGGGGGAGAGGGGGGTCTTAGAGTTATTATTTGGTGATTACGTCAACAGTAATTATTTACTTTTTTACACATAATACCCACACATTATCTATGCTTAAAAACGCAATGCATTTTCGGGGATTTCTACAAAAAGTTAATGCGTTTTTGTACAGTTATTTTTGAGAGGTTTACTTACTTTTGCTGACAAGAGGAAGGGGGGATAATTTGCAGTAAACCTGCTTAACTAATACTTTAACGGTTCCTTTTGCATATAAATAATTCGCATAGAAACATAAGCTTAGGTACACAGTTCTGATTCAAATACTAGATATTTTTTTTTAATTATATGTTCGGGCTTTAATTACACATGAGTCTATTTATATCGGCGAAGTGAAAAAAAAGTTTTTATATAGATATTTTAAAACCAACAATATTTGTTGGTACTGCGGGATACGTAGGGATAGCGCACAACTTACCCGTGCATATTCTTTAATTATAAATAATTAATTAAGTCACGGAAAACCGTGCTTTAGCACTCGCTTCTCTCTCATTTCTATTACTACAACAACAGTAACGATTTTATCGCAGAACTTCCAGAAGGTTTGGAGGTCAATTTGCTAGCTTCCTGCACAGGAGTTATTCTTGTATCCAATCTTTCAGACCTCAGGCTTAAGAGTTGCATTTCGGCCAATACTAAACGTATATTAATGAATATTCGGCAGTGTTCCTTTGCTGTAATTAAGATTCTAAAGCAAAACTTCATTTTTTAATTGGCTATAGTTTTTTTCTGTTGTCTCATTTCAAGTCGAGTCTTGTATCTATCGCATTTAAGGTTTTTGTAGGACGATTACGAAATAGTAATTAATTCTAATCATCTAACTGAGTAACATTGATCGCCGTCGTTTGATGAATTAAAAATCTGCGACGGAAAATCTGCTATGACCTAATCTCTCTGACGAAATACACTTGCATACATTAAACATGAATTATTTACTTGAGAATAAAATAGGGATTTTATAAAAACATCTGTAGTCGGTAAAAAGTATTCTGCCAGGCATAAAAATGCGATTAATATTTAAATTATTAATACGTGGTGTTTTCGTCACAATACAGATGTTAATGACACCTTGAATTCATAACAGGACTGTCATGCGTGTATATGTTCGCATATTTAATGTCTATTTTGGAAGTCTATTCCCGTATTAGAAATTTGCAATTCTTTTGCGTAGTTTAAGCCAAGGCTAACAATTTGCTCACTTAGTCTCTCTTAGTTTTATAAGCCTTTAACTAAGGCTGGCAGCATACGTACGGTTTTCTCATTAGGTTTCCAGTTGTTAAAAGTAAATTAATTAATAAAGCCTTTTTTAAATGTGACGAATACTTAAATGATCCTAATCCTTGGGATTGATTTGCTCCAGTTCAAACAAATAATTTGTATTAAAAACTTGGCGATTGAAGTGTGGCGGAAAGTTTCTTGCCAGTTCTTCTTGCCCGATCTACGCTCTTGACTTGCGAACTGGTGGTAAATGTAAATGTTCATAAGTGTACATTTTTACCTATATAAATAAAGATATTTTGATTTGATTTGATCGGGAATTCAGATTAGGTTTTCCGTGATTATAGCGCAGACGTTAGGTTGTTAGACACCCGAACGCTCGACCATAGATTCGAACCGTACGTTAGGTTTATTCCGTCCTAAAATTTTAAGAACGTTTGCGCCGAGTAGAATATTTTGTATGTAAGAATCGGAATTTTGGATCAGGAAACCTAATGAGAAAACCGTACGTGTGCTGCCAGCCTAAATCGTCGGGGTTACGCCCCGAGTATTGCCAGACATCGGCACTCTCTTTTACGACGCATTATATGTTTGGTTGGGTAGCTCCATAAACGTACCAATCGCACCACAAAAGCTTATAAAATAAGTTTTTAATAATAAACTTACCAAAAAATGATTTCAATATATACTCATAAATATCTAGATATTTTTGATTCCAATATTTTTTTGATAACATCAAAAAAATATTGGAATCTATCACTGTCATGATATTCTTTTCAATTCATACGTAATTATGTAAAATTATGCATCAATACGTAGAAAATTATGTAAATTCGGTCATTGTATGTTCCGTGTCAACAGTATATTTAAGTTATATTAAAGTTGACCTCCGTAGCTATTTTGCCTTGAAAAAATTTGGTTTACAAGATAAAAAAATGGTGAGATTTGGGTGGGTTCTTATGAGAGTACAAACAATAAAATATAACCAGTATTGTCTCATTACCGCGTTGTTTTTCCAAAAAGATTACTCTTGGGGTACCAGCCGCCTTCCTTCAACTGTTTTCCCAAGTAAAAAAAAAACAAAAAAAAACAGCAGCCTTCCTTCAACTATATTCCGCTACGTCAACGACATAGACCGCAATATTTAAGTTTCGTATGTGTGTATATGTACTGTTCCAACAATACAGTGTTGATATATCTAAGTCCTATTTCTACGTCAAAAACACTGTTTAAAACAAAATTAAAGTTATATATAAAAATAAATTTTAAGAAAAAGTATTAATGTTAAATTTATTAAACAAAATGGCGTGTGTATTTCTGCATTTGAGAGTGTGCGATTTATGCGTCTGTGTTACTTTATGCAACCTCAGTCTTGCCAAAACAGTAAACTACTATTGAATCGAAATCCAAGTTGGTGTGCATGACTATGTATTTTGTGAGTTTAAATCTGGATAGTTTAACTATCTCAGAACTCATACATCGGGTGATTTTATTATAAAGCTATAAGTTTATAATTGTTTGAAGTATTAAAACGAATTTATTACATTATTTCAGCAGTCTCACGATTTAACAATTGCTAGACAGCGTCAATTATGTTTAATATAATGTAGAACATTTCACCACAGAATAAAATTTTAATTTTTGACCAAACCGGATCCTTCTACAGAGCTAATAATTGTAGGAGATTCGGAGTTCGTTGAAAAATACTTCCTCTTAGTGTATGTAAGAAGCTTCACACTTTACTGCAAATGTATATTGTCAATACAGTTATTACTCAGTTGTAGAGCCGGATTTGATGTTATTTGGGGGCCTTAGGGGCTTTTAAGGACGGACCAAAACTTTTGAGAAAAACATATTCTGTTGACATTATATTTTCACTAGCGATTGGAAACTTATACACTCACTGACAATTTTAGATAACTTCTTCTCAACCTGACTCTCACTATGCACTCAAAGGCCAATTTATATATAATCTTGTATCTCTAAATCTGTGGATAGATCGAATAAAGAAATTGACCGATAGGGTTGTAACACCACTAAATTATTATTAAATTCTGTTCCCAAATACAGTATTAAAACCACCGTAAAATAATGCCAAATACTGATAATTCCATTTCAGAATTCTATGTTTTAAGTTCAGCCCTGGTTCACCACATAATCACGTATTCTCATATGTTCGTTAATTTTCACATCATGTTTATGTTTACCTGTTATTTTAATGTTTAAGAGATGAACGTTATTTAATAGAGCTAAGTTCAATACAAATAAATATACGAGCATTGGAATCGCCTAATTTAATGGTCGACCTTGAATAATATCTAATCACTTACGAACATCTAAATAAAAGTTAATTCGTTAAAAAAGAATATTCGATTAAGAAAGCCATATTTTTTATTAGAAATTTATGTTCTCGACGAAAATATTACGATATAAATTACTATATTATGAGATCGTCTCAAATAAAACTTACTTCAATAAAAATTGTTCTTTCATGTTCTTTACATCAACTTCAACTATTCAAATACTCAGGTTTTGTATCGGTCCGGACATACGACGACCTCTATTTAAGCCTTGACTTGTTTAAAATATCGCGGAATATGCTTAAAACGAATAATAGTCAATAGCATAAACCATAGCGATAAATTACCAACATCGTGGCACACTCCACACACACACTTTTAAACACAACACAGCTGTATTATATATAATATTTAATCGTTTTAGGAAACTCAATTTTCCTTTCGTAAATGTTTGAAGCTTTTTGTATATTCTATTTTTGTATAATTATTTTTTATTATCATTTTTGTTTTACCTAGCAAGCTTTTTTTATCTATAAATAAATAGATATAAAATATGTCCAATTAGTAGATTAAAAATGTCATTACGAATACAGAGTTACTAGAAATACAATAACCAATACATAGTGAATGCTATGTGAACTTAAATATCGGTTCGGTGTGTTTTTACTACAAAAGCTAGCTAGCAAATCAAGTTTTACTAGAAAATCATCATTCGGACCTTGAACTTTATTATTTTAAAAATAATATTCATATTTAAATTATTTCAAGACATAAATAAGATTTCAACACGACGGAAATTTACTTATTAACTTATTTAGAACCAGTTAATGTCGACGTTTTGAAAATTCTTACACTTTATACGCTGCCAGTATCTTCGGAACCTTGCCTAAATAATAATACTAATAATTCCTCCTTTTAATAATATTTTTTAATTATTAAATTTTAAGGTTAGTTATTAGGTATATTTTTATGTATTATGTTATTTGTTTTGAATAAATAAAAATGTTTCGATTTTAAATTAATAATTAAAATTGCATATATATAAAAAAAAAAATTATTATCTAATATATAAAATTCTTGTGTCACGGGGTTAGTAACCGAACTGCTCCGAAACGGCTAGACCGATTCTCATAAAATTTTGTGTGCGTATTGGGTAGGTCTGAGAATCGAACAACATCTATTTTTCATCCCCCTAAATGTGAAGGGTCCACCCCTAAATTTTTTTATTTATTTTTTAGACAACATTTTTCGTTTTTATTTTTTTACGATACACCATACAAAAATACATGCAACCCTAAATTTTCACCCCTCTACAATCATCCCTTATGTTTTTTGTTAATTATAAACTTTAATTTTTTGGCACAAAGACATGGCAAAACAACGTTTGCCGGGTCAGCTAGTTTTTTTATATAATAATGAATCAGTTACCTATGCTTTGCTTAGTTTGACACACTAATCTTACAATCAAAATCCACTGGTTTGTCTTCGTGATATGCCAACCTTTGCCATCTAAGAATGTTTACGCAACGTCATCACGTATCTTTCGCAGAATGGCGCGTGCGCCGAATACGGTATCACTCACGTCCATGTCTCAATTTTATATCTACACTAATATTATAAAGAGGAAAACTTTGTTTGATTGTAATGAATAGGCTCATAAACTACTGGACCGATTTTTAAAATTCTTTCACCATTCAAAAGCTACATTATCCACGAGTAATATAGGCTATATTTAATTTTTAACAAAAATTGGGTTCCGTAAGATATTAGGGTTTTTCGGACATAAGGTGTAAAAAATCAACCAAAAATGTTTCTTATTTTGCGTACCCTGCCTAAACTATAATAGATAGAACCATAAAATGTTCTAAGTAATTGTAGATCTCACAAATATCTACAAAAAAGTCACAAAGCGACACACTATACCTATCGATGTCGAGTGAGGCACAATAATAAATGATATACATGGCAAAACGACGTTTGCCGGATCAGCTAGTCTTACAAAAAAAAAACAAATATATTATCTCGCTACAGATAATATTTTACATAATTGAATTTAATTTCTTCTCCAGAAGCAAATTTTGTTAAGAGTAGGCTCTTAACAAAATTAAATAAATTATCAAAGAAACCTTTTTTGCCATTTCCTTTTCATAAACGTATGTTAGTTAAATATATAAAAGGTATAAAACGATGACACTGATTTGCGATATGTGTACATAACGCAATTGACGTAATTATAAGAATCTTAATCATTATAAATATTATTATCATTAAATGACGCAAATCGTTCTGAGTACACAGAAAATAAATGAAATATTAATATAAAAATTAACATAGGACAATAAAACAGGTAAACATAATATTAAATTAGACATAACCAGGCTAACTGATAAAACTCATCGCATTTATCGGCGTGTTGAGGATTAAAAAATGTAATTAAACAGTTGTGGACATATCTTCGCTTGGAAGACATTCAGACTATTAACGTCCACTTCTGGACATAGGCTTCTCTTCCAAATTTCCAAACGACCAGCTCCACTCCCAGCTCTCACCAGTTCACCTGTCTTCTGGCTTCATTCCAGGAATTTATTGCCCATCATCAGGTTTTTTACAAGACAGGGCAAACGCTCGCCTGATGTTAAGTGATATCATCGCCGATGGACTCTTTCAATGCCAGAGGGCTGGCGAGTGCGTTGCCGGTCTTGTAAGAATTGTTACTGAAATTGAAATTTAATTGTCTTAAAAACTGCCTTAAGTAACGATCAGATGTGGAACGATTGGAGTTTCATATTTTAAAATAAAGTAAAGTAAAATAAAATAGAATAAAAGTTTGTTTTGGAACATAAGAACATCAAGGTATCACTTATTTTCATTAATAATAATAATTCATTAAATTCGAACCTGTAGGCCATACCCTACTCATCGGCAAAGAAGACAGAGGGAAAGTCGAGAGAAAAAGCCGGCGTAAAAAACTCTCGTTACTCTTTTAAAAAAGCAAATCATTAAACAATACTACAATATTTAAAACAAATTAATTAAAAGTAGCCTGCCCATCACTAGTCCCAGGCCCTTTTATCAATTAGATAGTCGCTAACTTTATAGTCAGCCTTTTTACTAAGCTTTTCTTTTTAATTTTAATACATTTCTTAAATTTATTAAAAGGCAGAGATAATTGAGCCTCGGGGATTTTATTAAAGAAGAGTATCCCTTATCCCAAAAAAAAGAATTACTAACTTTAGATAGTATCGTTGTGAAGATTTGAAATGAAGATTGTCCGTTGCAATTTATGTGCGTTGCCTGATCTGTTTATATACCTACATTATTAGTTAAAGTTACCCATCGTAATCAAGTCGTCATACAGGCCTCGTTTTTATATTGCCTAGTTGATTGTACATACAATTAGCGCGTGTTTATTTTGATACTATGTAAATGTGGCCATTGTTGAGTTCTTAAATACGCGTGATACCAAGGAGATTGAAAAGGGAAATTGCATATGCTGTCGCTGGCAAAGTACGACTTGAATTCAACTTGTAAAAACATTGTGCCCAGTTGGCACCATAAAAAAAAAAACTTGTAAAAATAGTTGTGTGATTTTTTCAGATCTTCTCCTGGCCTAAGAAAGTTGTACGTTCTCGTCAGAGCTAAGAAAAACAAGGAGCCTATAAAAAGATTAGAAGAGCAACTAAATGATGTTGTAAGTACATTGTTGTGTTTTGTTCAAATATTTTTCTATTGGTCGTTCGATCTAGGTAACTTTATTTATAATATTGGATTCGAATGAATCTGAAGTAATGTATAATAATAATAATCAGTGGCGCTACAACCTTTTTAAGTCCTGGCCTCTGATTTCTGAATCTGTTTTATGATAATTTTTAAATCATTAGATTCACAAAATAATTAGTTTTAAAATAAAACGTTTAGAACAAATAGCCTTTTAATTGAGATATTATTACACTGAAGCATATTTCGATCTTCATTGAAATGTGTGCCCTTTTTTGTCAAAGGCCATTCTGTACACCTCTTTTTCTTTTGTTGTACCAGCACCAGATGGGCACCAATTTAGTACATTTCTGTTCCTCTTGGCATGTGCCCATTTCCACTTTAATTTATTCATTTTTATTTAAACATGCTACCTTAGGTGTCTTTCTTTAAGATGTTTTCTTGATTTTGTCTATTCTTTTCTTCCCTATATAGCTCGATCTTTAACACACTCACTTTAGTGGGCCAGTTTGATATGTTAGTACAGGTAGTATATAAGAAGATCTTTCTGACTTACTTAGAACACGGCAGTGTTCTATTTCTTATTTTTCATGATATATTTAAACGCCCAAAAGTTCTTTCATTCTTGACTATTTTTGTATCGATTACTTATTTGTTTAACTTTTGCGGTTAATGACTGTAGCAAGTGATTTACTTTGTATAAGTATACTTTGCCCGTTAAATTAAGACAGGCATGAATCAAAAATTCTATTTTTAAATATTGACACTTGATTTTAACATTTGCAGCTTTATGATCGACTGCGGAAGGAACAGCCCGACTTTATCAAAAAAATTTACGTGGTTGAGGGAGAGGTGAACCAAGAAAATTTAGGGATATCTGAAACGGATAGGCAGTTGCTTATCAATGAGGTAATATTGCCGAGATTGTATTTTTTATACCTTCGACTATTCTAAAACTTTAAAACACAAATTATTCGTGGGCCTTAATATCATCAGAACGAAGTATAAACCATCATGCTATGATAATCAGAGTATCTATTGGAAGTAAGTCCTGAAAATAGCTCGCAAGCCCTCTGGCATTGAGTGTCCATGGGCGGTGGTATCACTTATAGTCAGATGAGCTTCCTGTTTGTCTAAAACTCGTTTTACTTCGCTTATATTTCATTCTGTATAGTTAACGCAAAGACATTTTATATACATCCAATATGCATAGTTTTTATATATGGATTTATAATTAAATTTATGCAACAGATGCAAGTAAAAAACGGATTATATAATTTATAAGTGTCTTTCTTATGAATATCTCGTGTATATTACAAACACGCGCATCTCACTCTTACTTTATAGTTTATGTAAATAAATATTTATTATTAAAAAAAAATGTTTTAGGTGGATTTCATATTCCATGGGGCTGCTACTGTTCGTTTCGACGAGCCCTTAAAAGTGGCTGTCGGAACCAACGTACGAGGGTCCAGGGAAATGCTATTACTTGCCAGGTCTTGTACAAAGTTGAGAGCATACGTACACATCTCTACTGCCTATAGGTATGATAATATCCTATTTCCTATTCTATTTATAATGTCTACTGCCTAAAATAGCGAAATTTAAATTACGTCAATATGATCAAAACTGGTATAACAGGCCCGATTGGGGCATGAATATTAAAATATCTTTAAAGCAATTATGGTATATTTATTAATTCTATATTTAGAATAAAACATACGTTCGTAATTTAAATACTACGATTCGAGATGCGTGAAATTAACTATATAAATTTATATTTTAGTTACTGCACACAACTAGATATTGACGAAAAGTTCTACAAAAGCTCACTAGATGGCGATCAACTCATTGACTTGGTCGAAAACATGGATGAGGCTGTTTTGAAAGACATCACACCTGGGTAAGATTAAAAAGTGAATGTTAAATGTTTTACTTTTCTAAAATAATACTTATACAAATGTTAAATAAAAAGTGATAATGATTGATGACACAACTATCATTTATAAAGATTTTTTTTAATATTGTCCGTTTGCAGGTTTATAAACTTATATCTCTTTTCAACATCCACAACCTTCGTACCTCAGTTCTTAAATTTTGTAAATTTTTTAGGTTAGTGGGAAATTATCCAAACACATATGCTTATACCAAAGCGGCCGCCGAAGATGTGGTCTTAAAACATTCTAAGGGACTACCAGTTGCCATGGTCAGACCATCTATTGGTAAGAATCTAACATATTTAAATAAACATGATAGCGCACCTACTTGTCTATAAAATATACAAAAGTTTAAAGAAACAAATCCAATCTAAGACCAATATAGATAGATTAAATTAAAAATCTAATAAAATGTCCATTAACCAAATTGTATATTTTTAGTTATCGCCACAGCACGGGACCCTATAGTAGGATGGATTGACAATGTTTACGGACCTACTGGGGTAAGTTATTAGAACAAACTACCATCCGCATCACGTCGACGTCCATCATTCCCCAGATGAGGGTTTCTTAAGGCAGTTTTTGCCGTGCACCATCACTGTGCAGTATCAGCTGCCCACTGAAGTATTTTCAAAACAAGTCAACATAGGGTCCTTGAAGAAAAGAGCGTAACATTTCTTGAAAGACCGGCAAGGCACTTGCTAGTCTTTTAGTAATGTGAGTGTCCATGGGTAGCAGTACCGCTTAACATCAAATGAGCCTCTTGCCTTTGCCTCTGTCTATTAAAGTCACAGTCAAAGTCAAAATTCATTCATTCATATAGGTAACATAATGTACACTTATGAACGTCAAAAAAAGAAACATTAAATGAATCTAATTTTACATTTACTGCCATTTCTCAAATCAAGGGCGTAGAACGGAAGAGAAGAACAATGGCAATAAACTCTCCGCCACTCTTTTTAATCGCCAAGTTTTTTTTTACACAATGTTTGTAAGGAGCTGCAACCACTACACCATTATTATTATATTACATAAAAATAATCTTGTTTTATAGCAAAATAAAAAATCGTGATAAAAAAATTAAGATAGGCTGTTAGTAAATTAGGATAGGCTGGATCAAAATGTTAAATTGTGTAATTGGGCTAAATTAAAAAAATTATTTTACTCAGGTGGTGGTTGGTGTAGCAGTTGGCCTTCTTCGAGTGTTACTGTGTAACCGCCATGCAGTCGCCGACCTGGTACCAGGCGATATGGTTGTGAATGCATGTATTGCTGCAGCCTGGAAAACTGCCAAAGACTATCCTGGAAACCATGAGGATGCTCCACCTCTTGATCAAGCTCCGCCTGTGTATAATTTTGTATCCTCAGAAGAAAATCCACTTACTTGGGGTAAGTAGACTTATAAATTTAACTCTTAAAGGGTCCGTTGGGTCGCTCAGAGCTGGTAAGCCATCTACAGTAAGCCCTCTACCAAATGGAAAGACACAGTGTGAGTAGTCAAAATCAAAATAGATGCGTCTTAGGGCATGCTTATGAATGTCAAGATTGTTTCGAAAATTCGCGAAGGAACAAGACTATGCCATCCGTTCGGCAAATTACCAGGAAGCCTTGTTCTGAGAAGTGTGAGTCAATTCAAATTATGAGCCACATGGGTGGATCGTGAATTTGTGGGGTTCTGGGCTATTAAAGGGATGGCCCGCATAATAGATACACTCGAAAAAATACACCGATCGAAAAACAGCGACAGACATGAAATGATTTATTTCAGAGATTTAACATTATGATTGGATTTTCTTATTCATTTTTCATCCCTTATAATTTTTATGTATTATGTTATTTATTTATCTATAAACGTAACGAAATGTGAATAAATAATATAGTTTCCAAAACAAATCATATGAAGTTGATGATTCTGGACACAAAGTGGATAAAATTTATCCTTTAATAATTATAATTTATTTATATAAGTCTATGTTGTAACTATTAAGATACTATATTGTCCTAATATTATATTAGTAGGTTAAGTATCATAAAATATAATTTAAGTGGTTTAGTGCTAAATTAACTTAGTTATTTTTTTCAGATAACTTCTTGCATCTGAATCGTCGTTATGGCTATGAAGTTCCAACTATTCAAGCTGTATGGCATTACATCTTACTCTTCACAACTTCAGAATACCTATTCAATTTCTACTGTCTGCTACTACATTGGATACCTGCTTACATCATTGACGGAATTGCTGTACTTATTGGGAAAAAACCTGTGTAAGTATTGTTCAACCAATGGTTTATATCTTTTCGTATTATATTATTATTTGAATGCGGTAATCTTGGGCACTACTCATTTATTAAAGTTTCTCTTCTGTTGCGTAGTCCATTTAACAAAAAACCGTTTAAAGTGTTCTCTCTCTGTCTTCCGAATTCCCTTCTTAATCTTTAGCGATCACGTCTAATCCACTAAGACTTTAGTTTAGTTTAGTTTATACTTTGAGCTTTTCTACAGTAGATACAGTGAAATGATATATTTGCCTTATTTTTGACGTCTGAAACTGAAATAATTTATTTCAATTAAGCCTATTAAATATAAAATATAAATATAATATATTATATAAGTCTGAATTACAAGCTAAGAAAATATTTTAAAAAGTGACTAGTTGCCAAAAGGTAGTTTCATATGGAGAAGAATGGGAAACTGCATGTGTGCATGAAACTCTGTTAAGATATTATATTGTATGTACATTGGATACATAATTATATGTGAACCAAATTATATTAATATGTAATTATGTATAAATAAATAAGTAAGACTGAATTGTTAACTGTTTGATGTGGTAACTTATTTATTCAAAAACTTGATCGCGAGCAAACACACCACCCGAAGGGGGCATATGCCCCGTACGAGTTTAGGTATCCCCATCGCGAGGGAGGATGTTACAAAAACCACGACGATTTATAACTAACATACAATTGGGGTCTGAACACGTCGGCAATGATAATGTTATAATTTATGTATGAAAAAGTAGAGGGCTCATTGTGTAAGATGATTGTTAATTTTGTTTGCTCTTTTTATTATTTAGGTAACTAATGTTTGGTAACATAACTTACTGACGTACGTGACTTAAATAAAAATCCTTCATCGGACATTAATTATTTATAAATAAATTATTTATTAAATAATATAAATTAATAAATAATTGTAAATTCATTCATAGCTTTACCGCGGTCTTTCAGGAATCATGTATTGCGAGAGAAAGTTATGATCTTAAAGCACCGTATTAATTATGTTTCAGATTGAAAGTTGCGTACCAGAAAATAGAAAAATTCTCACGCGTCATCGGCTACTTCTCGTGTCGGTCTTGGAAGTTCTCCAATCAAAACGTTCAGAGTTTATATAAGGAGCTATGCGACGCCGATAAAGATATTTACGACTTTAATATCGCGCAATTAGACTGGAAGATGTATTTCTATAATCAAGTTCGGGGAATAAGGTTATATTTGCTCAAGGATCCTATGGAGACGGTACCACAGGGCCTAAAACGGTATTTTAAGCTAAAAGTAGCTCATTATTTCATATTAGCAATTTTAGGTTTTATTGTATTCAAATTATTGAGTTGGATATTTTGCATGTTTTTATAATTGTAATTTATTGCACCGACTTGTAGTTGAATATCATATATCAGATATATTATCACCAATATATCAAGTCATGTTCTGAGTCCTTAAAGATGTCTGTAAAAGATTTAGATACCTGGAATGTGGACACATGAGATATTTCCGAAAAAAAATACAAAAACATGAAGCTATTAGGTTCATTATGATTTGGTGGTACCAAACATGGACTCATTGAATAAATGCAATGGTTTTTTTTCAAATAAATCTATACAGAAGTTTAAATCGAGATTAAGGTCGTCAGAGTATATACAGAAACAAATAGCACTGCTATAACTTTCCAAAAGTGGTATCTATCTTTCTTTTTCGAATTGAATGTCGCTGTTTACATTTTCGCATCAATTATTGTTTTCATTTTATTTTAAGTTTAAATTTTATTTTTAATTTATAGTTTCTTTGTGAAACGTTTTCAGGATACTACTATAATTATAACTTGTATATATATATATATATATATTTACAGAATTTGTTTTTGTGACCTGTGTTATGTTTCCTTATCAATAATAGATACAAAAAAACGATGGGATCACTATTTAGTCACTATTTACTAATTAGCTTATCATTGCATTATTTAAAGTAATTATTAAAGATTAAAACACAATCCATTATGACGTTTTGTCTGATGATACAGTAATCAAATATTTCGAATTGTATATAGTTTTATTTAAGTATAGTTTAAGTTTGGTGGTTTAAAATTAGTTTAATTTCCATTTATATGGAATACTATCTCATTGCCTTAAATATCTACTGAATTTCTTATCACTCGTGTTTGGAACACGTAAACTAAATCAAGTTTATAGTAAATTTATAATTAAGGACTTTTATGAAAAAAATGAAATTAAAAATAAAATATAGCATTTGAAAGAGTACAAAATTCTAAACAATTGTGTATAAAGCTGCGAGAAACTAAAATATTAAATGACGGATATGTTAATTGATTCCAAGAATCTCTTAAATTAAAATCTCTTTTTTGTACCTTTTCATGTTTGGTATTGATACTTAGATTAAGATTCAGTGTTGAAACTTAGCGCTAAGTATAGCGTGCGACAAAACCAATATTTGATAGTCTTTCACTAAGTCTCAACTCTGATCCTAACTTTAACCCTTTATTGATAATCTGTCTCTTCTCCACAGAGTAAACGCAATTTGACAGAAAAATACGAAATTTTGATAAATGAATGTAATTGCACTAATTTAGTTTTTATGAATAAGAGGTAGTCTCGAAAAATTTAGTACGTTTCAAATAAGTTTTTGGTTACATGTGGGTATTTGGTTTTTCCTGATTACTGAAAGTCATTTGTAATAATTTCTTCATTTGTCAGTTTCTGCTATTATATATTAAGGCATACCCCTAAAATTACCGTATTTCCTTCTAATAACGGTAATTTAATGTATGGGATACATAAAATTGTGATAATTTTTGCTCATTTATTTTTAAGGTATTTTTGTAATATGTTAAGAGGCCATTGCAATAAAGTCTTTGAAACTTGTTTGTACATTTATTTTAGCTTTGTTTGTTATAAATATTGATACCTAATATTTCGGAAGGAAGCTTACAAATCTGACTAAAGTGACGTTTTTGCTTTAATAATTTTATGAATATTTATGTATAGTGTATTTAAAAGAGAATTTATTGTGTAACAAAATTTTTTAAGCTAGATTATTTATATTGAGAATATCAAAATAATTTAAAGAATGTTGGTCCCTGTGGACAGTGTAATGCAGCAATTCCACACTTTATTGCGATACTTATTCGTTGCCCGAGGAAAGTTCGAGCTCTGGGCTCACAGGTACTATCTACCAGGCGAGAACTTAAATCGTTAATTAGCCTCTGTGCATGAACTAAACGGCCCAAGAGTCGCTACTTCAAAGGGAATAATATCAAAGTTGAAGGAAAGACTCTTATATAAGTCATCTTCCTCAGTAATTGTTAAAGAAATAACAAATTTTTTTTTAAATAAAAGTATATTATAATTAGAAACACATTCAAGATCAACATTAACCTTTATGTTCTACCAAAATTTTGTTTATATTTCAGTTCAAAATTTTATACCATTAATTTCAACACACCGCCACCCAAAAATTTAACAAACCAAAACAAAGCTACAGCGTAAATCGTCATTACTATATAATTCGCTATTATTAGTAAATATTGTTTTTTTATTCCTCGAGGAATTGTTTCCTTCGGCTCTTTAATAAGAAACAAGCGAAGTCCCATCATATAATTATACACATACAAATTCCAGTCCAAAGCAGATATATCAAAGTCAAATATATGTCGGTCCGTCTCGTTGAGCTCCTTATAGAGTTCGACAGTATTGGAATTTCTCATCTTCCAGGTTTGAGATGTGAAAATTTCATTAAATTGATTCCACTTGTCAATTTTCGAATAAACTTTTATTAGCCTGAAATAATTCAAATGTAAATTAAATGTAGTGCATAAAAGTATGCAAAAGTGAGAAACGTATGTTGCGTTTTTTAGTTTTGAGTCGGAAATTGGAAAATTAATTAAATTTAAATTTGAAAAAACAAAAATATATACATATTACGAAAATTATCGGTTATAGCAATGTTGCTAATTCGAGCGATCGTGTGTATTTCTGGTTATGTTGGAAGTTGTTTCAAATGATGCGAATTCTAGATCCACGCTTGAAGAGTAAATATAAAAAAAACTTATATTATAATATTATAGTAGTGCGTGCTAGTAGACCTTACATAGGTTTTTTCCCAATCATAACTGCTACTCCATCGCACACATAAGCCGGTATCCAGTGAAGAAGAATGTTCAAAGTTTTGAAGAGGAGTGCGTTATTTATAAGAAACAACATATAACACCAAACTGCTTTACTCGGCACTATTGTCATTCCGTGTTTGTGTGCATAATTCATAAAAGTACCTATAAAAAAATAAATTTACAATTTAATAAATTGTATATTGTATGTAAATAAATACTATGATTAGGGTGATAAATATAGCACTCAGCAGAGTATAGAAGTTTTTGTCAAATTATTATTATAATTAAATTTATTCAAGGAGGTTAAGTTCCGATGGTTCTGCAATAGTGCTTTGGCGGAAGTATCAGAGCCCAAGGCATTAGCAGATATTGATCACTCGACTGTGATTTGCAGAGATCTGTAATCTAAATCCTGTATTTATAAAAGATAAGTTTGTCTAGCCCAATTTAACTAAAGTACTCATCTGTCTCTTTTTATCACATCGTAACCGCAATTTGATAGAATAAGACGAAAGAGTGCTTGGCTATACTTGGGCTGTATCCAAATAAGACCGAACTAAAATAACAGAAAATATAACTTACGAACTGTCATAAGATTTTCGTCTCCACATGCATAATTATATACACGGGGAACCTCGTCAGATTTTGTCTCCTCATCTTTCGGACCCTCACTGAGGTCCTCAAGTTTCCTCTCAGAGGTCTTTTTATGGTGTTGAGCGGTCTTCCAAGCGACTGCGATACAAGCATTAGCCACAAAATCAGCTGGCACAAAGTTAGCGACGGCATCGGGGTCACATTTGATTAATCGAATAATGCCCAACCAGGCTCCAACACTTACCTAAAACGATACCATTAACAATTTTAAGCATCTATATTGCCCTATGTAAAAAAAACAGAATCATCACTCCACAACGTTGTGTCTCGCATTGGGAACTCACTCAAATACTCTATTCAACTCTGTCGCTAAATAAATTCAAAGCCCTTGTTAAAAGTAAATTAATTAATAAAGCCTTTTATAAATGTGACGAATACTTAAATGATCCTAATCCTTGGGATTGATTTGCTCCAGTTCAAACAAACAATTTGTATTAAAAACTTGGCGATTGAAAAGAGTGACGGAAAGTTTCTTGCCAGTTCTTCTTACCCGCTCTACGCCCTTGACTTGCGAATTGGTGGTAAGTGTAAATTTACGATTAAATTAATTAGTTTTTCTTGACGTTCATAAGTGTACATGTTTACCTAAATGAAAAAAGATTTTGATTGATTGATTGATTGATTGAAATGAAAGCAGTCAACTCTTGGAGCATTTATTGAGATTGAAGGCGCTTTTGACAAAAAAAAAATCAGGAGCAAAAAAAAAATCATTTATTCGTGTAGGTAACATAATGTACACTTGATGAATGATGAACGTGAAAAAAGAAATATACATTAAATGCTTATAATTTTACATTTACTGCCAGTTCTCAAATCAAGGGTATGAACCGAAGAGAAGAACGGGCAATAAATTCTGCGCCAATCTTTTTAATTGCCAAGTTTTTTATTTTACACAACGTAATAAATGTCAGGAGCTGCAACCATTACACAATGTTCCATGTATGAAAAAGGGGAACCAACTGAAGAGTTCTTGGACCGGTACAGGCTTTCAACACTAAACAAAAACTTGGACGTGATTTGACAAATTGACACCAAACCAGGGCTCAATAAGCAAGCATTGGTCTTTTTACGGCGGTATAAAGCAATAATGTTATCTTAGGCATTTTCCATTGATTAATTACCTCTAAACGATTCGTTTTCGATAATTTATTTATTTGTGGAATCCACTTATTTACTTTACTTTACTTAAGTTAAATTTAATAATAAAGTTATAAATTAAACATAAAATAAGATGGCTATCATTTTGTTTATTATACAATACTTCTGTAATATGCCTTTTATTTAAAAAAGTATTATAATTTCCAATAAACGTACCCCAGTGGGTCCATAAACATTATCAATCCAACCCAAAGGAATGGGACCTTTTGCCGTTGATACCACTGCAAAGTATAACATATTAACAATACTCCACATTTATCTAAAATGTATTTGAATTAAGAATTGAAAATAAACGCTCCGAAACGACGTAACCTTTTATTTGTCTAAAAAAATAATAATAATTTTATTTTTGTTGCGGTATAAAGACAGTAAATATCTTTGTCTTTCGTTATAACGAATCACGTTATAAAGAGTTTATACTGTATAACTACTATCTGGGTTATGCCTGGCCGTACTTAGTTTTTTCAAGAAAATAAATCACACTATCACACAGTCACTATTTATTGAATATTGTGTTAATGTGATTAAATTTTTATTTAATATATTGATTTTTATAAATGCTTAGTAATTGCAAAATTAGAAAATGTCTTACCTATAGACGGTCTTAATATAGCAACAGGTAATCCTTGAGAATGTTGAAGAAGATGGTTTTCTGCGGCCGCCTTTGTGAAACAATATGTATTTGGATACGCGCCTATTAGTCTAAAAACACAATGTTTCAAAAGAAATAACACACAAATATACCCTAGTACAGTCATAAGTTCTGTTCCAAATGTTTTGTTTGTTTAATGTTTTATTTAATAATAATTAAACAACGAATAAAAAGCAAACAAAAATAAACAGAATTAAATTGAAATATTAACTTAAATATACAATTTACCCAGGTGTAATGTCGTCAACAGTTTTCGAATCTAAGCGTTCAACTACGTCAATAAGAAGGTCACTGGTTAGTGGAAAGTCGTAAAACTTTTCCTCAATCGGCTGTTGCGGGAGGTTACTGTTAATAAAACATCTCCTTTAGGTTACTCAAAAGCATGAGGTAGACATTACTGCGACTTTTTCATTGAGGATATTTGTTAATAGATAGGGCACGAAAATAACCTAACTGACGAAAAGACTCCCTACACCTACCTTATTAATCAAAGGGGACACTTATCTTACATGAAATCAAACTTTCGAATTTTGTACTTATTAGCTATTGCATAGATTTTATGGCAGGCTTTGAGGGCGGCGCAGGTGCGTTAGAGTGGGATAGAACGTATACGTTCTGTCCCGCACTAACGCGTATTGACCGCGCCTAAGTTACGTTATCTTGTGTTTAATTTTCGTTACGGAATTTCTTGATTCGGTCGAAGCGCTCAAAGCTCGCGATAAAATCTACGCAATAACGAAATAATAATATATGTTGAAGTTATTATTTAGCTATTGCATAGAAGTTGAACTCATACACACATCTCTCTGACGAGTTGGCGAGGTAGCGTAAGCCTGGCTAGTGTAGCCGGTACGCATTAGAGTGAGAAAGACGTGTTAATCTGGTAACGTTTTAGAGTGTTAGATTGAATTAATATCTAAGAAAAAAAATACTATGAAATTTTGCTGCCAACTCAGCTCAGCTCGGGCTGTTTTGGCAAGCGCTGATCAGCCAGAAGGCGTATTCATTACGCACTTTTCTTAGGATCCTAAGTCGAATTGGTTCGTTAATACTTTAATAGACAGTTCCGCCAAGTGGTGGTGCGCGTCTTAAAGTGCCTCATTTTTTATTTTTTTTATAGAACCGGGGGCAAACGGGCAGGAGGCTCACCTGATGTTAAGTGATACCGCCGCCCATGGACACTCTCAATGCCAGAGGGCTCGCGTTGCCGACCTTTTAAGAATTGGTACGCTCTTAAACGCATAGTTGTGGAATGACGAGGTACCTACATCACATCGGGTTGCGAACAATTTCTTGTCAATGTCTTTCTCTACCCTTACCAATAAGCGGTCGAAATGTAGACAAAAGCCTTAAGGTATTTGCAACAGCGAGCAAGCGTTAACATCTCCTTGGTGCCGCGTGTGTTGATACGAACCGCTTTATTCAGGGTCTCGTCAAAACGGACGGTCGCAGCACCGTGGAGTATAAAATTAACCTGAAAGCATGAAATCAAATTACATAACATACTAAAATATATAATGTGTGTATACTATAATGAATGTACCTTATCACATACTGTCAGCCAATCCTGGTCTTTAAGACCAAGATTTTCGCTGTCCATCTCTCCCTCTAAAATCTCCACCTTCTTGATGAAGTCTGGCTGATCTTTGTGGAGTGTTTCATACAGCTGAAAAAAATAAATGAGAAAGTAGGCTTTTAATAATAAGTAGGATTAATAATTTTGTGGATAATATGCTGTACATACCACATCATCGAACTGTTCTTTTAATCGTGTTTGTGGATCTTTATTTTTCTTCTTCCTCACTAATAGATATATCTTATTCAGCTCCGGGCAACATCTACACAAAAGAGTTGTGGCATAAACTAATAAAATTGGGACATCCTGTAGATGATACCAATCGTGTCCGTATACGCGAGATCGCAGTGACGTACACGAGCACGTACGTATATGATACAATAAATCAATAAGGTTAAGGTTTCAAGTTACTAAAATAAGATAACATATTGAATTACCTACCCAAACAATGAACACTACCTTAGTAACTTTTCAATCAGCAATTTTCCTAGGAAGCCAGTTCCTCCTGTCAAAAAAATGTTAGCTCCCGCGAATGACTTTCGGATCTGAGACTCTTCTTGATTCTCCTCCATCTGTATATTAAACAACTTAATACTGTATATCAAAACATAAAAAATCATTAAAAAGACAGACATATTGTGTGGTGCTAAGTCTTCGTTCTCTTCAGTGATCCAAGATGTCTGTTCATAAGTGTACATTATGTAACCTATATGAATAAATTATTTTTGACTTTTGACTTTTGAATGACTTGTTAAATTGTGAAGTAAAAAACATTCAGCCATTTTTTTTGATCACACACGAATAAATAAATAACATACATTTAAAATTACTAGTTTTCCATACCCTTAGTTTTATATATTAAAACCACTTCAATTGCTTGCACAACACGAACTACCTAATATTTAAATATTCTTATATTTATGTATAAGGCATTTAATTCTAAGGTGAGCGATATTATAATTTATCAGACGGATATTATTTATGTAAAGACTGAGCCAGCCAATATTCAAACCTAGGGTTACTACATTTACAATAATATAATTTATCAATGTCGGTAGCCTCATGTACACTTATGAAGTTCAGTAAATTGTACTCAAATCAAGTGCGTAGAACGGATAAGCAGAACTTGCCAAACAACAAAGATTTTTTCTCAAGAATGTTGACGGTTTATGGTGAGATGTTAATGACTTGCATACTCAAGTTAAAATCCTGGTCAACCTGACGCAACTATATTCCACTTAAAAATGTTTCCAAAAATAAAAAAGTCATCGTCATCTTATCGATTACACTCGGTACTAGGTATATATATTTTATTGTTTCAGAGCATTAACCTATTGCCAATCCGAAACTTTTCTTTCCACGTACGAACAATTCACTATTTTTTCAATAATGCATTGATTTCGACTCCTTGAGAATATATCTTGCGACTAAGCGATTTGGGATTATAAACCCTAAAAGCTTATTTGAAAAATAAAGTTGCAGAATAATCATAACTATAACATAAAAAATATCAATAACTATAAAACTGCAACCCCTATTTTAAATATGTACTAGTAATGTCTAATTACGACTTCGCATATAAATATTCATCATTCTACTGAATAAACTAAATAATCGATATTAATATTTTATTTAAAGGTTAAAAAGTACAATTGTCTACCTTTGCACCAGCCGCCAATCACTTGTGAAGAGTGACGTCTTTTAACATTGCTTTAATAGAATTATGGGCAGAATACTCATCTGATGTTGGGTGAAAATTACCAATGGCACAGTAGACACTGGTAGAACTTTTCAAGACGATAAGGCCGGCATCGTACTTGATGTTTTGAATTACATTTATTTATTTATTTATTTATAAGTTATCTAACAGCTTATACATATTATAATACATAATACTAAAACAATACAGAAAGCCAAAACAGATAACATAGATGAACAATTTATGTATAAAAAACAGAAAACAAGCAAGTGCAATAATAGATAAAGATACATAAAAAAATTCATTAAAAATACATTTGACATCTCATTTTCACGACAAGTTAAAGTAACTCTTTCCTCTATAATTTAGCCATTTACAAATAAGTGTATTTATAGCGAAATAAACTGTTTGTTTATGTGGCGAAATAAATTTAATTTAATGTTCACAGCAGGTCACCTCACGATATTTTCCTTTACCATTCGAGTGTATGTTAAATACGCATATAGAAAGAAAGGCCATTGATGCACACCCGGAGATCGAAACTAGAACCTCAGAAAATAATACGATACAAAATTACCTTAACCGCAGCAGGCCGTAATGGCATTCTGGTACAAATGAAAATACATTTTTTTTCAATGAAGTAAGGTTACAAACTTGAATTTTAAGTTAATAGAAGCAACTTTATTTTACAGTATTTTCTTTACCTAAATAATAATAATGAAAAATTGATGTATTCTATGGATCAAAACAATTTTAAAAGGTTTTGTCTCTGTGGACATTGTTATGCAGCATTTTCGCGCTATATTACGATACTTATTCGTTGACCGAGGAAAGCACCAACTCTGAGGTCACTGATACCATCTACAGAATGTTAAATTCCTAGACCACTTGTAATTACCATTTTCGGCCTAGAACGTATTGCTACGAACTAAACCTAAACAGTCTTCTTTCTATAGTTCGGATGCCTCGGCATACTATAGAAATTCAACCATACCCTCCATATACGGTTTAAGCACTCGCCCGGTAATGTACAACCGTACCAAAGGCCGAGGACAAATTTAAATTAAATTAACACTTGCCCTCGAACCGGGAATCGAACCCAGTACCCCTCACCATAGCAGCCACATACAAAGACCGCTAGGCTATAAGGCCCTTACTAATATCATCTACCAGGCGCCATCTTAAATCTTTGATTAGCGCCTGTGCACTTAAATCACACGGCACTTTCAAATCAATGTTGAAGGAAAGACTCTTACTAATTTTTTGTACCTGTTTAGTTTCTTCTTAATAACTATGTAATATGTATTTTTGCACTTCATGCCTACCTTATGTAAATTTTTATATTCTAACTAGCGGATCCGACAGACGTTGTCCTGTCTACACGTCTTTAATTTCAAAATTTCAATTTTTAATAAGCCATTTTGATGAAAATTATTATACAAATGTTATGACAATATCTAACGATCCAGCACATGGTCACACACGATATAACACAATGATAACAAAACTTTTTTTAAATTTCGGGACATCCTAAAATTAAAATTCGAATATTATTTAAAATTTGACACTGCGATGGTAGCGCCGTCTGTCGGATCCAATGTAAAACATTCCAAAATCAATCAATCAACAACTAATAAATTGAAAATTAATTAAAAAAACATTGTCCAGCGGACAAAATTGTGAATCTAAACCATTCCCAGATCCCCTTGAACACACACAAAAAATTTCGTCTAAATCGGTCCAGTCGTTTAGGAGGAGTTCAGTCACATACACATGCACACAAGAAATATATATATTAAGAAGATGTAATGAAGTGTTAATAAATTAATAAATTAAAAATTAAAAAAAATAGTATAATGGCCATAACGTTACAAATTTTTGCATATATCGTGGAGCAGCATGAAGGTACTCACAGCCCTGTTGGATCCCTTGGTATATGCAGGCTAGTATCATTAAATGTTTTAAACAATTTTGGATCCTTTTTTATAGTCATAACTGCTTTAAGGATATATAAACTTCATAGGCAAACTAACTCGATGTTGGTAAAAAATGGTCTACAGCTTACGAGAGGTCCGACGCCCATAATATATAAGCATCTTTCAGGGCGTTAGTTAAACGGCTAGGTTGTTAATTGAACGGCTAATTATGGTGTGACATCTACATAACAACACAAATATTCAGATAAATGACATTTGTTAAACAACTACGGGAAATTACTAAGTCACCAAAAGTTTTAAGACAAAAAAGTTACATAACGATTAATAATTTAAAAAAGAGTGTGTGTAATTATGTTACGCGTTAGAAGTTATACTTTTTTGGCGTATGGAAAAAAAAATAACTAAAATGCAGTAGTGATTAACGATAAATATCAAAAAGATTTTATTTAAATAAATAAATTATCAGTCATACTATCACCGTCGTATAAGAAATTGATTTAAAAACACCAAAATAATATTTATTTATTCACACTGTTTGATTGTACTGTTACGAAACACAAGTTCTAAAAAAAATACTAGAATATACAACTTGAACATAGTTATCGTTTTCCATCCCACCTAGACCTAACTTTACGATGTCGAATTTAGGTGTTGATGTGCATCGTAAAAGGTCACAAATGTTAAAAAAAAGTATAAAATTAGTATTTCGAACTGTTAAAGAAATAATATACTTTTTTAAATAAAGAAAAACATTTATTTTCTAAAAAATTAATACATTTCAAATTCAGCTCAAAATTTTGCGGTTGCGGGAACAGCTTATCCCAGCAGAGCTATGCTCATCAAAAAAAGGCGCTGAGCTGAGCTGAAAGCCAAAAGGCCATCAGGCCAACAGCAAGTTCAGTATGGCGTTTTTTATAGGGGAATCTATATAGATGCAGACAAATTGTTAATGGTATCGTTTTAGATAAGTGTTGGAGCTTCGGTGGGCATTATTCGAATAATCAGATGTAACCCGGACGCCGTCGCCGATTGCGTTCCAGCTGATTTTGTTGCTAATGCTTGTATCGCCATCGCTTGGAAGACCGCTCGATACCATAAAAAGACCTCTGAGAGGAAATTTGAGAATCATTCGGGACCGAAAGATGAGGAGACAAAAGCTGACCAGATTCCTCGTGTATATAATTATGTATCTGGAGACCAAAATCCTATAACATGGCGTATGTTATATTTCCTGCTACCTTTAGTCTTGTTTGGATATAGCCCATATTTAGCCAAGCACTTATATGTATTTTCCTAACCTTTTTGTTTACTTGCGCTTACGATGTGATTAAAAGAGACAGATGAGTACTTTAGTCAAATTGGGCTAGACTAACTTATGTTTTATAAATACAGGATTTAGATTACAAGACAGTGATCAATATCTGCTTATGCCTTTTGATTCTTCCGTCAAAGCCCCATTGCAGAACCATCGGATTGTTGATCAGATGGTTCTGCATACTAGAATTCATTTAATAATAATAATTTGAATAAATATTTTATACTCTGTTGGGTGCTCTATCATCTTAATCTATTTTTTATATACAATTTCTTAAATGATAATTTTAATTTATAGGTACTTTTATGAATTACGCACACAAACACGGGTTTACAATGGCGCCGAGTAAAGCAATGTGGTGTTATATGTTGTTTCTTATAAATAACGCGCTCCTCTTCAAAACTTTGAACATTCTTCTTCACTGGATACCGGCTTATGTGTGCGATGGAGTAGCAGTTATGATTGGGAAAAAACCTATGTAAGGTCTACTAGCACGCACTACTATATTAAAATAGAAGATTTTTTATATTAAATCTTCAAGCGTGGATCTAGAATTCGCGTCATTTAAATAAACTTTCAAGATAACCAGAAATCGCTACTATAAGCGATAATAATAATTTTCGTAATCTTAATATATATAAATCTCCTGTCCCGATGTTAGTCCGGGATGGAGTCCTAAACTACTTAACCGATTTTAAATTAAATTGGCACGCCGTGAGCAGTCTGGTCCAACTTAAGAAATAGGATAGCTTAAATCTTTATGATAAGCTTTCATTATCATGATTACCACGTGTTATTGAGGCTAAACTATAAATTAAATTTATTTTGTGAAACGAAGTTCGCGGGGGAAGCTAGTATATATATGTTTTCTTTCAAATTCAAATTAATTTAAAATTTCCGACTCAAAACTAAAAAACGTAACTTACGTTTCTTACTTTTGCATACTTTTATGCATTACATTTTGAATTATTTCAGGCTAAAGAAAGTTTATTCGAAAATGGACAAGTGGAATCATTTTAATAAAATTTTCGGGTCTCAAACCTGGAAGATGAAAAATTCTAATATTGTAGAACTCTTTAAGGAGCTCAACGAGACGGACCGACATATATTTGACTTTGATATATCTGCTTTGGACTGGAATTCGTATATGTATAATTATATGATGGGACTTCGCTTGTTTCTTATTAAAGAGCCGAAGGAAACAATTCCTCGAGGAATAAAAAAACAATATTTACTAATAATAGCTAATTATATAGTGATGACGATTTACGGTATAGCTTTGTTTTGGTTTGTTAAATTTTTGGGCGGCGGTGTGTTGAAATTAATTCTGCATCGTAGAGTTAGGTCTAAGTGGCATGGAAATCGATAACTTTGTTCAAGTTGTATATTCTAGTATTTTTAAATTTAGAACACGTGTTTCGTAACAGTTCATATAAACAGAGTGAATAAATAAATATTATTTTGGTGTTTTTAAATCTATTTCATATTTTATCTTTTCGATTAATTTTAATATTTATAATTAATCACTACTGCATTTTAGTCATTTTTTCTACTTCTAACGCGTGTATAATCTGAAGTGATTTGTGAATTTGTCCTAAATTTCTAAGGATTACTTAATTAATGACTTCATAAATTGTGTAAATTAATTCTAAATGTAAATAGATATTTGTATAAAACATTCAGCATTATAGAGACAGCTGGGTGATTCCATTATCGCGGGTGCAACATTTTGACGCATGTTAAGTTTCATAATAATAAAACCAAAAATATTTTAAATAAACATCTTCTTGTAAGTGCTACGTTTCAACAAGTTCACTTTATATTTCGTAAAAAGAATTTTATTGAAATAATTAATATAGTCAGGAATGAGGTTCAAAGTCCTATCGCGGGTGCAACAAAGTTGGCCGAGCCTTTCTAGATCATTAAACAAAAACACAAAAGTCTGTTAATTGTGAAACTTTTATTATGTTATGCCTTCGTATTTCGTAAGGCGTTAAACTAACCAAGTAAACAAATATATTTTTTTATAGGAAACAAAAATAAACACAGAATTATTCACTTTTAAAGCAATCGCGGGTGCAACATCAAATTATCGCGGGTGCAACCCGTCTAATTTAAGTGAATACAAACATCAATAAAACTTTTACAGGAATAAAATAAGATATCAATCAATGTTTATTACTAATCAGAACACTTCTTTGTCACTTATATTATTTATTTCTTTTCAAATACGTCTATATTCGCCGAAAATTCTACAAACGTATTTTTTCCGTCAATCTTTTTCTTTGGCGCTTCCAACTTCGCGATAATATCTTAAAATCGTACGTCTGCTTTGTCATTAACAATTTCAGTGAAATGCTTGCCATCAACCGTCGTCAGGAATTGTACTCTAACCTCTCCATCTTCGTCCATATCGCTCTGACACACCCCTACATAGCGGTATTGAGTACTTTTTTGCCAGACTTACAGAGCAATTACACGAGCACGTAAAAACCAGCGCTAATATCTCTTGGTAAGACATCAGCACAGGCAGAACCAGTTTCAGGGCATGCTTCTGCGAGTATTTTTGAGGGTTGAAGAGGATATTCGTCGTCTGAAAACATCTGAAATGCGCAATTTTGTTTTAAGTGGGACAAAAGATTTACTCTGATCTGATACTGAAGGACAGAGATTTCCTTCTTGTATTTTATTTGTAAGAGGTTCCAAGTCATCGTCATCCCAATCACTTTTTGTTTCAGTAGTGGTTTTCGGAGATTTCAAAACTAGTCTGCATATGAGATGAGACAGTGAAGTTTGCGCCACGGAAATACTATCATTCCCAACTTCAGGTTGGAAGAAATGTTTTTATTGAATGCCTGGTATATTTTTCAGTCCTTCTCATTTAGCATCCAACATGGCCATCTTTTCTTTAACTTCTTCTTTTGCTACGAATATAAAGAAGATGTTTTTAGACAGACTGCGTGCCAAATCTGTAAAAAAATACGGAATATAATATAACCACACGTTAAATATTTGCCACCAATCATGCACACCATATTATTATTATTTAAAGCATAACAAAAAAATAAAATATGTGATAAATCAGGCAATACGGTTATTTGTCAAAGAGTTGCACCCGCGATCCTAACATCACGATCGCGGGTGCAACCAATTTAATTTTAAGTAAATTTCAATTCAACTAACATTATACTCCTAAAAACGATTTAAATACGTTTGCCTTTGATTTTTTTTTACTTTTACAAAGTTTGAAAACTATAGGATTTCATTTCTGTGAAAAACACAAACTTTTATATCTTTTGTATCGCGGGTGCAACAAGCTAACAGTGACTTTTTATATTCAATAATGCTTAAAAAATAACAACAAGTACTTACATTTTTTTGCACATAAGAATAAAACAATATTTTCACTACACATTTAGCCGGTAGAACATAAACTGAAACTGTCGGTAACAGCTCTTTCGTGCCAGTGTTGCCACGTTGTGATTTTGCAGATTCAGCCAATTCTTCGAATGATAATGTTTCCAAGCGCGCCAAAAATTTAAATATGAAGTAAAATAAAAAATAAAAAATGTTTTAATAAATTTATACCTTTTTCTTTGTACCGATATAAAAAAAAGTAACAAATAGCGTGATTTAGAAATTCATGTCAAAAATCGTCTATAGCGGAATCGCCCAGCTATTATAAACTTCCGCCCATATTCAGAAAAATCAATGTACCTTTGCTCTATCTTAAGTAACTAAACTATTCTTTTCTTTTTTTTGTCATATTTTGTTGTGATATTAAGAGACAGATGAGCATTTAGTTAATACTGTACAATTACACTGATTTAGCTGTTATAATTGTAGTGATGTGAGTATAATTGTACTTATTAAGTATATAAAATTATTTTGATTCCACTGAATTTCTAAAAAGTGAGTAATAAAATCTCTTTTTCTAATACTTTGGTGCGATTCTTGTATATATTTGACAAGATCTGGCACTACTATTAATGGAGTTTTTAAATCGGTTACTAAAACTTGTGGAATGTAAACTATACCTATAATATAATATTATATATTTATAATATAATATTCGTTAATAACAAAAATATATAATAACGATAACGATGATAGTAATAATTCTATTAAAATTAATAAAACTCTTTAATTATTTTAGTAGTAATAAGGTAAAATGAAATAATTGTATTAATTGTATTCGTATGTCTATCATAATAAAACCCTTTGTTAAGCTTTATCTAATTTAACTTTATTTAACCAATTTCTGTAAAGTTGCATATCATTTTTCGAAAATAAAGAAGTTTCACTTTTTACGTGTGTACACTAGTACATGCACATATTTTTTTTGATCACACACAATATAATAAACATTATTTTTAAAATTATTTAAAATTACTAGTTTTCCTTACCCTAAGTTAATATTTATCATAAACCACTTCAAATGCTTGCACAACACGAATTAAGTAAGTATATTTAAATATTCTTATATTTATTTAAAGGGGTTTAATTCTAAGGTGAGATATATTACAATATATCACACGGATATTGTTAATGTAAATACTCTGATAGCTAATATCCATTCATAGGGTCACTACATTCACAAATCAAAATATAATTAATTTATGTCGGTAACTTAATGTAGACTTATGACGTTCACTAAATTTATTGTACATGTCGGCGCACCTATACTTGCAGGTGCATTACACAGGTCAAAGCACAAGTGTATCATCGCAGCTTCACGCGCGCTGCAGTCCCCATCAAGGGCTATATTGCCCGCCCCCGTACCGCCCTGTATCAGCAGGGCCCGAACCCTAACACCACTCGAAAGGGGCATATGACCCGAACGGGCCTAAACATCCCCCTCGCGAGGGAAGATGTAGCATAAGCAACGATGTTTGTATCGACACGCATTGTTTCTGATTGCGTCGGGTGCATGGAACGCAGTCTTAACCGACTGTCAACTCTTTGTCTCTCACTACTAGTCAGTGTCCACTATATTAGTGGTTTAATGTAGTATAACAACGATATAAGGTTTAGAAGATATTTCTTACCTAACTTGTAAAATTATCGTTAGATGAGAGATGTTAATGACTTATCTATTACACTCTGAATTTTCACTTGTCTTGTCACTACATTTTCAGTAATGCATTAATGGTTTTAGACTGCTTAAGAATATATCTTGCGACTAAGCGGTTTTTTTTATAGAACAGGGGCCAAACGGGCAGGAGGCTCACCTGATGTTAAGTGATACCGCCGCCCATGGACACTCTCGATGCTAGAGGGCTTGCCAGTGCGTTGCTGGCCTTTTTTTATTAAGGTATACAATTATATAAATAATAATAAATAATTTTAATTAAGGTATACAATAAGGTAAAAAATTATAAACCCTAAAAGTTTATTTGAAAAATAAACTTGCAGAATAATCATAACTATAACATAACATAAACAATATCAATAACTATAAAACTGCAACCCCTATTTTAAATAGATACTAGTAATGTCTAATTACGTCTTCGCGTATAAATATTCATCATTCTACTGAATAAACTAAATAATCTATGTTAATATGTTATTTAAAGGTTAAAAAATACAATTGTTTACCTTTGTACCAGCTGCCAATCACTAGTGAAGATTGTAAAATAATGTTAAACAAAATACCGTTTATCATTATTTTAATAGAATTACGGGCAGAAGACTCATCTGATGTTAGGTGATAATTACCAATGACACAGATAATTACCAAAGACACTCTGCCAGATTACTTCCTACTTGATGTTCTGAATTTACATTTGACATTACATCTCATTCTCACGTCAAGTTAAAAGTAACTCTTTCCTCGATGATTTGGTCATTTACAAATAATATATATATGTATATAATAATAAAGAATTTTTGGAGCGAAATAAACTGTTTTTTTTTTATGTGGTACATAATACTACTTAAGGCTGTATAAACTTCGTAGTCAAACTAACTCGGTGTTAGTAAAAAATGGTCTACTGCTTACAAGAGCTCCAACGCCCATAATAGCCTAATTTCTTTCAGGCCGTTAGTAAAACGGCTAGGCTGTTAGTTAAACGGCTAATTAAACTAGGTGGCTGAGACATCTACATTACAAAATAAATATCCAGACAAATGACGTTTTTGAAACATATAGGAAATTACCAAGTCACCAAAAGTTTTGGAGAGATAAGTTACATTACACACACACACATACAAAATACACAACGATTAGGAAATTAAAAAATAAAGACAATGAATACAAATATAACAATTCTTTACTGCTAATTATATTTTTTTTACTTCAAAGTCTCACAAATGCTAAAAAAGTATAAAATTCGTGTTTCGAACTGTTAAAGAAATAATATGCTTCTTTAAATAAAGAAAATCATTTATGTTCAAAAAAATTAAAACATTTCAATATCAGCTCAAAATTTTATACATTAATTTAATCATACCGCCACCCAAAAATTTTACAAACCAAAACAAAGCTATAGCGTAAATTGTCATCACTATATAATTAGCTATTATTAGTAAATATTGTTTTTTTATTCCTCGAGGAATTGTTTCCTTCGGCTCTTTAATAAGAAACAAGCGAAGCCCCATCATATAATTATACATATACGAATCCCAGTCTAAAGCAGATATGTCAAAGTCAAATATATGTCGGTCCGTCTCGTTGAGCTCCTTAAAGAGTTCTACAGTATTGGAATTTCTCATCTTCCAGGTTTGAGACACGAAAATTTCATTAAATTGATTCCACTTGTCCATTGTCGAATAAACTTTCTTTAGCCTAAAATGATTTAAATGTAAATTAAATGTAGTGCATAACAGTATGCAAAAGTAAGAAACGTAAAATTGGAAAATTAATTAGGTAATTAAATTTATATTTGAATAAACTAATATTATATATTACGAAAATTATCGGTTGTAGCAATGTTGCTAATTCGAGCGATCGAGTGTATTTTTGGTTATCTTGAAAGTTGATTTAAATGACGCGAATTCTAGATCCACGCTTGAAGATTTAATATAAAAAACCTTATATTATAATATAGTAGTGCGTGCTAGTAGACCTTACATAGGTTTTTTCCCAATCATAACTGCTACTCCATCGCACACATAAGCCGGTATCCAGTGAAGAAGAATGTTCAAAGTTTTGAAGAGGAGTGCGTTATTTATAAGAAACAACATATAACACCAAACTGCTTTACTCGGCGCCATTGTAAACCCGTGTTTGTGAGCGTAATTCATAAAAGTACCTATAAAGAAGTGAAGTTATAATCAAAGAAATTGTATGTTGAATGTAAATATAGTATTAAGGTGGTATAGGTGTCGCAGTAAAGTAGGTAAATCAGACAGTTAATTAAATCTCTAGACAGTTAATTAAAGATCGATGTTCAATCAAGTCGCTAAGGTTCCGTCAGACAAGTGACTGAAAGAAAAGTTTAACGAGTCTCATAAACGTTCCTAGGCAACAAGACTAACTAACCTAACCTTACCTAGCTTACAATAAAACAAAACACGGAATTTCCAATCTGTCTGTTCTTCACGATCACACCGAAATAATCATGATGGAGTCGACAATATGTTTACAATTTCACCAAAGACTAAAGAAAGTGTTTGGCTATACTTGGACTATATTAACCAAACAAGACCGGACAAAGGTAACAGAAAATATAACTTACGAATTGTCATAAGATTTTCGTCTCCACATACATAATTATATACACGGGGAACCTCGTCAGCTTTTGTCTCCTCATCTTTCGGACCCTCACTGTCCTCAAGTTTCCTCTCAGAGGTTTTTTTATGCTGTCGAGCGGTCTTCCAAGCGACTGCGATACAAGCATTAGCCACAAAATCAGCTGGTACAAAATTAGCGACGGCATCGGGGTTACATTTGATTATTCGAATAATGCCGACCGAAGCTCCAACGCTTATCTAAAACGATACCATTAACAATTATTTATCTTCATCTATATTACTCATGTAAAAAAAAACCAGAATCATTACTCGAAAACGTTGTGTCTCGCATTGGCTATTCTGAAACTAAAGCAGTCAACCCTTGGAGCATTAAACGAAGGCGCTTTTCGACAAAAATTTATATTGTGTGAAATATGTATTTGGCATCTTTGTTATTTGATGTAATACTAAACAACCTGAATATTTGTAGAAAAAGCGCTCGTAGTAATGCCAACAAGCACCAAATAAGGAGTTTTACTCAGGAGCTCGCCATTCCCTGGCATCGGACGGCTACTACCTGCTGTGGTCTCTGGCAGAATGACCAGCGCTGTGGAACAGTCTGCTCCTCAGCATTATACTGAGTCAGGGCCAATCACAGCCACAGCACACACGCATTACACATTTGAAACGAGCCGAATGGGAAAAGGGATTTTTTTTAATTGTTTTTGATGTCTCATTTTTTTTTCTTTGATTATTGTTATTTTGTATGGCTATATGTATGTGTTTTTTTAATAAATGTTATGTCTGTCTGTCTGTCATTTCACAAAACCAATTTCAGGAGCATAAACAGGGCACAAACCAAAGAGTTCTTGGACCGTACAGACTTTCAAAACTTTTCAACACTGAACTAAAACTCAAGAAAGGCATATATAGAAGACATATATATACTTAGGTGTGATTTTACACCAAACTAGGGCTCCATAATCCTCCAATGCCAGCCATTGGCCTATTTACTGGAGTATAAAGCCATAATATATCTATCATATCGTTATCTATCTAATCCACTTATTAACTTAAACTTCATTATAAGTTATACATCGTATAAGTTATACGATAATAACTATAATTTAAGATGGCTATCATTTTGTTTATTATATAATACTTCCGTAATAGTGTAATATAGGTCTCTTTATTTAAAAAAATATTATAATTTCCAAACAACTCACCCCAGTCGGTCCATAAATGTTATCAATCCAACCCAGAGGAATGGGACCTTTTGCCGTTGATATCACTGCAAATAACATGTTAACAATACTCCATTACATATTTACAAATAGAATTAACAATGATAAATAAACTATATGTTATAATTTTTTTTATTATTATGTGAAACCTAAAACGAATGGTTCGTTATAGGGGTATATATAAGCCAACGAAATTGTACCTCAAAATAAAAAATATTAATATATTTATAATGTCGTTCGTAATAACGAATTCAGTTATAAAATGTTTACGCTGTATAGCTATAGTCTGGGCTATGCCTGCCCGTATTAAGTTTTATTTTCAAGAAAATAAATTATCAAGTCACTGTTTTATGATATAACACCGTCTTAATGTGATAATTTTTTTATTTAATATTTTGATATTTATACATACTTAGTAACTGCAATATTAGAAAACGTCTTACCTACAGACGGTCTTAATATAGCAACGGGTAATCCTTGAGAATGTTTAAGAAGATGGTTTTCTGCGGCAGCCTTCGTGAAACAATATGTATTTGGATACGCGCCTATTAGTCTAAAAACAGAATGTAGATAAAATATATAACACTCAAACATACCTAGTACAGCCATAAGTTCTGTTCCGAATGCTTTTTTTAATGATGTTATGTACCTAATGGATTGGATATGGATGATTTCATTGATGGACATGTTTCCAAGGGAAATTTCGCCACTGTTTGCTTCAAAGATTTAAGAAAAAGATGTTAAGTCATGCCGCCGATACGTGGATAACGCTAAAACCTTTTAGAACTGGACAGTTGTAAACATTGAAAATGAAAACTTTTTCGAATTTCAATTTTAGAACTCTTTGGTAACCTAATGTAGTATATTACTTTCATTTGTCATTAGTTTTTGTGCATTGACGGCTTCTTATCTATTGTAAGAAGATTACACGTGAAAATCTCTTTTTTATTTTTTTACACTGAAAATTTTCAGTGTTGCCTAGCTACCAGGCTTTTGAAGTGTCTGGAATATGAGATACCCACTTTATGCAAGCCGATCACTGCAATCCTACTTTCTTGACAATCCCAGTCCATATTGTAATTTGATCATTAACACGAAATAATTAGCGAAAAGTCTAAAGAAGTTTTTAAATAATTCACGTATTCCAAATTCAAAATAATTAAAAGTGCTAAAAATGCATTTTCAATTGTCCCAGAACTTATGGCTAGATTAGTTAGATTTTTTAAAATATTTATAACCTACAGATCTAAAAATATTAAATAATAATTAAACAACGAATGAATAGAAAACAAAACAGAATTAAATTGAAATATTAACTAAAATATACAATTTACCCAGGTGTAATGTCGTCAACAGTTTTCGAATCTAAGCGTTCAACTACGTCAATAAGAAGGTCACTGGTTAGTGGAAAGTCGTAAAACTTTTCCTCTATCGGCTGTTGCGGGAGGTTACTAAAAATAAAACATCTCTTTTAGGTTACTCAAAAGCATGAGGTAGACATTTCTGCGACTTTTCAAGTTATACTTTTTTTTGGCGCGATGGAGAAAAATGATGTGAGTGAATTTTTACGATGCGTGCGCACACCGACACCTAAATCATCGTAAAGTTAGTTCTAGGTGACATGAAAATCGATAGTATGTTCTATGTTCAAGTTGTATAGTCTAGTAGTTTTCATTGAGGATGTTTGTTAATAGATAGGGTACGAAAATAACCTAACATTTATTGATCAAAAAAATGGAATCAAACCTTAGAATCTTCTTCATAAAAACTTCAACATTATTTTATTTCATTTTCCTCGCTGACAACTCGGATCAGCTCGGGCTGTTTTAGGCAAGCTCAGCCAGAATGACTTTGGCTTTTAGAATACTACCACAGCCTGTTATTAATATCCGGCTGGTAGTAAGTAGCCGGCCTCTCATTAGAGGCCGTAGAAACGTACTATACATTACGCACTTTTTTTACGCACTTTAAACTTACGCTTTCACGGCCTATACATTACGCACTTTTTTTATGACCCCGAGTCGAGTTGGTTTATAAATACTTTAATAGACAGCTGGTTCCACAAAGTGGTGGTGCTTTTGGTTAACTGAGCCTGAAAGTGGTGGTGCGCGTCTTAATGTGCCTTATAAACGCTGAGTTGTGGAATGAAGACGTACATGGATTGCAAACAATTTCTTATCATTTTCTTTCTCTACCCTTACCAATAAGCGGTCGAAATGTAGACAAAAGCTTTAAGGTATTTGCAACAGCGAGCAAGCGTTAACATCTCCTTGGTGCCGCGTGTGTTGATACGAACCGCTTTATTCAGGGTTTCGTCAAAACGGACGGTTGCAGCTCCGTGGAGAATAAAATTAACCTGAAAGCATGAAATCAAATTACATAACATACTAAAATATAGTATATATAATGTGTGTATACTATAATGAATGTACCTTATCACAAACTCTCAGCCAATCCTGGTCTGTAAGACCAAGATTTTCGCTGTCCATCTCTCCTTCTAGAATCTCCACCTTCTTGATGAAGTCTGGCTGATCTATGTGAAGTGTTTCATACAGCTGAAAAAAATAAAATGAGAACGTAGGCTTTCAGTATAAGTGATGAGACTTATCAACTTACACAACATTAGGCATTTAATAATGTTGTAGGTAATATGCTGTACATACCACATCATCGAACTGTTCTTTTAATCGTGTTTGTGGATCTTTATTTTTCTTCTTCCTCACTAATAGATATATCTTATTCAGCTCCGGGCAACATCTGCACAAAAGGATTGCGGCCCAATAAGTAAATAGAAAAAGAAAAACGAAATGAACTTGGGAGATTCTGTAGATGATAGCAATCGTGTTCGTATACGCGAGATCGAAATCGACGTACACGAACCCGTACGTACATAAACGTATATGATACAAAAATTTAATACGGTTAAATTTTACACAAAAAATAAACACTTACCTCAGTAACTTTTCAATCAGCAGTTTTCCGAGGAAACCAGTTCCTCCTGTCAAAAAAATGTTAGCTCCCGCGAATGACTCCCGGATCTGAGACTCTCCTTGTTTCTCCTCCATCTTTATGTTTACGCTTTTAATTATTAAATTAACTATATATCTAACTATGTAACGTAACTTCTAAGACTTGTTTCTAAATCTCACCCTTATTACACTATAATCTAAGTCTCTCGTCTTTATGACAAATTACACTATTAAAAAGACTGATTTAGTTAAATACGTGCTTTGTTAACACAATCCTGATATTTTCGTTAGTACATAGATCTGGCCGACATGACTTGCTTTTTTCTACTAAATTTTTTTTTTTAAATCTCGTAATTAATATTTTAGTTTAATATATGATTAAGCACGAAACTATATATATTATTTTTATAAATATTAAAAATTACTGTTATAACTATTTCCTTACCCTTATATATTTATTAAAAACCACTGCAATTGTTTGTTCAACTGAAACTAAAAAGATATCGAGCATTCTTATATTTACGAAGGTGTATTATTCTAAGGTTAGCGATATTGCAATATCGCCAACGGATATATCATACTACGTTTACAAATCAAAATATCAGTTTTGAATGTAGGTATTTTAATATACACTTATGAATGTCTGTAATTTATTGTTTTAATTTTACATTTTCCGCCAGTTCTGAAATCAAGTGTAGAACGGACGAGCCGAACTTGTAATAAACTTGCCGGCTCTAAAATAACCAAGATTTTTTTTTCAAGAATGTTGATAAGTTATAGAGAGAATAAGAAAGAAACACAAAAAAGTTAATTCATATCGGTAACCAAACTGTAGGTACACTTATGAAACTCAAAAGGAAAGAAGTTAAATTGATTCTAAATTTTTATTTATTTCATTCAATTCATGTTCGCAAGGCAAGGGCCTAAAGCAGGCGAGAATAACTGTCAACAATCTCTCTCTATCTCTCTATCTACTAACCTGTCATCTTATCAATTACACTCTTTATTATATAAACATATTTTTTTATTTTTTTCAGAGAATCATCCTATTGTTCCTGCGAAACGTAGATTTTCTTTCCGCGAAAGATCAGTTGATTTCGACTACTTGAAAATAGCATCGTCGTACGACTAAGCTATTATTTCTTAAAGTATGAAATTATACCCCTAAAAGCTCTTACTTAAATTGCAGCATTATTATATTATATAAATAATCAATTAAAGTCAATTAAAAATATCTATAGCAATAAAACTGCAATCTCTTGTGAATAGGCACTAGTTATTACTAATTACGTATACGCATTAAAATATTCATCATTCAGCTGCATAATGACTGTTAATTTGTTATTTAAATTTTAAAAAATATAATTGTTTATCTACAATGGTCACCATAATAATATTAATTCTATTTTTCGGCTTTGGACCAGGCGCGTGTATTTCGGATTCAACTCCACTTCACATGTGAAGAGGTCAATTTACGATTGTTAGATAAGAATATTATGTAATCATGTCATTGAGAAATAGAGTAAAATAATTGAATAAAATACTTCGCCGGTTAAAAGGGTTGCGCAGCTCTCGACCTGTTATACCGGTGCAGATGTTTGTAAGCGTAGCTCTCGTCGTATTAACCGGTGCAGATGTTTGTAAG
The DNA here is from genome assembly GCF_905147795.1 of Pieris rapae. NCBI lineage: Eukaryota > Metazoa > Arthropoda > Insecta > Lepidoptera > Pieridae > Pieris > Pieris rapae. The sequence goes on along the minus strand of NC_059523.1, from coordinate 2,288,417 downwards.
CGTAGCTCTCGTCGCAGTATACTCTTGTTGTATCTAAGCTCGTCGAGGTCTATACTCTATAGAACTACGGGCAAAAGGCTCATCTGATGTATAGTGAATTGCCATATGAAACACTATTATTTATGACCTCCATAATCGTTGTATTCCTGCAGTAGATAACTATATTGAATTATCAAAACAAATTCTATCAAAGAAAAGATTGTTTGTATGTTAGCCTAAGAACTTTTCCACCAACCTGTATTTATAATCATTCCTTGTTTTAATGTCGTACATATAATAATTTATATTCAGCTAACAGCAGCAGATATAGCTAATTAATAATAAGCCTAATTAATTACTACCCAAATCAGTTATAACAGCTACAGAACCGTAACGCAATGACTTTCCTACCGAACACCCGGAAGTTCGATCTCCGAATAAAATTAGGAAAACTATCAATAAATAAAAAGAAACGTGTGGCACTCGGGGACTGCCGCGATAAAGCTATTGCATAGCATTTTTTATCAACCTATGCAATTATAATTGTTTTTTTTATTAACACAGTATTTTTTTTCTTTGACATTAATTTAATCTACCAGACTCAGACTAATAGCCTATATAGTCTGTCTCGTGTCTAACGCGTACCGGCCGCGCGTGTGACACGCAGTATGCGTTCTGTCCTGCTCTAATGCATATTGGGCGCACATTTATAACGTCATAGTGTGTTAGGTTACTTTCGTTACGGAATTTCTTGATTCGGTCGACGCACTGCGATAAAATCTATGCAATAGCTTAAAATGTTTTTTGTGACAGGGGCAAACGGGCTGTAGGTTCACCTCACGTGATGCCAACCTTTTAAGAACTGGTTCGCTCTTCTCTTGAAAGCAAAAATTTGACGGTGGAACACAAATTGATCACAATTACTTAGTCCACGGGAGCATCGATATTCATTACAATAATATGTTACAATGCTAGCTACATTGTAACGAACACATTGTACCAACAAAGTCCGACAGTAGGAAATGATTGACGCCCGTGTTAAGTGTCAAGTACAAGAGGTACTTGTACTGTACTACATACAGTAGGTAACTATAAAATAAAAGAAACAAGATTTTTAATACTTTTCTTTACTTTTATTGTAGTTTTAAGATATACTAAATTAGATTAAGTAAATATCAAATTATCTAGAGATTATAATTAAATGTACTTACTATGTCTAAGGGGCCGTTCAAGTATTATGTAAGCAGATTTAATTAAATTTAATCTGCATAAAGGGGGGGCCCTTGTGAGCAAAAGTAAGCACGTTATACAGTACATAAATGTATTATTTTTATGTAGGAATCTGAAATGAACGTTTTCAAGCATAGACAATGTGTGGGTAATATGTATAAAAATTAATTGCTCAAAAAGTTAAATTAAACCCCCCCCCACCCCCTCCGCTTATAGTGCTTACGTAATACTTAAATGGCCCCTAAGGTACATAAATACGTAATAGATAAAATGTTTATATGTGAATTACGTATAATAACGATTATAACATGTAATGATAGACAGTAAACCTAAACGGAATACATAATCCCGAATATTAATCACGTTACGAACCCGTAGATAATAAAGTATATTTAAAATAGCTATCGGTTTTTAATCTTACATCTAGGAACAAATAAAATTAACATTACAACTAATTGTACACGCTAACAGACAAATACATCGTGTGTTTTACTTAACACGATAGCTATTACCATAAATATGTGATCCAGAAATCGAGAATTATATGATTCGTTATTACAGTATTTTGGAAGCTATCCGTTTATAGGCTAGGTTATATAACATTTATATTATTGTTGTATGTATTTTTTTCACTGATCTTATTTCCGTGAGCGATTTATGCTCATAAAGTCATTCTTTCTAATATCCTACTGGACACATAGACATAGTTATCGTGACGTCACAATCTCTAAGCATCATTTAATATGTCGAAAATCATAAAAAATTCTGTGCCTTTTGGGTCGAATTAGATTTAATAGGAGGAATAATTGGTCTTTTTGTTTGCATGAAATTGACTGTTTTAATTTTTTTTAATTGTTAGAACTCTACGTTATCCGTAATGACTAGGAATATTTTCAAAAAAAATTGGGTTCTGTCCTACAGTTTTATCCACCAATATCTATCCCCTGATACCATGCCTAACCAAAAGTATTCTATTTGCAACAAAAACCTGCAATTATAATTCTACTAAATAATTTCAGGTCCGCAGAGTACAATTATAAACAGAGCTAGTCTCCAAAATAAAGAACAGTGATTTAGCTACCTAAGTTAATGTCTGGTTTGGGTGATTGAACTTAGCTAACCCAACTCTTTTAGTTTTCGTGTGAAGTCGTTTACAGTAGCTTAAAGGTGACTTTCAACTTAAAATTTACTACGGAAAGTTAAATTTGGAACAATTAGCGGAAATATTGCTTGTCAGCTGAAGTTGAGATCATGACTTGAGATACGAAACAGAAGAAACCGTATCATTGGGGCTATTAATAACACTCGCATATATGGGCGTGAATATTCCATATAAAGAATTTTCAAATAGGTTTTAATGTATGTTTAAAATTAAAAAATACTGGATACTTTCAAACTAACGTAACTTACAAAGTATAATAAAGAACATGTTAGAAATATTTTCAGAAGTAGGTCCATGTAGAATAACCTGAAAAGAAAAACATTATGTATATATATTTATAGATCACATTTGACATCAATTTTAGTTTCATTGTGAGCTTATAAACATCTACTAAAGTCGAAATCCTAACATCGAAACCTCTTTATTATGAAAAATAGTACATAAAGGAACTGTTATTTTATATTATTTATTTTCAATACTACAGTATTCACAATATTCTTAACAAAATAAATTTAATATGGTCAATTATATTGGCTCTACTTTAAGCAATAATTAAATCGACCTGAAAATCTAAATCATTCTAATTTCAATAGTACAACATATTTTTGTTTTTCTTCTAGTAGTACTGTCCTGTTTTAGCACAGGGTACATGGAAGAGATTACTTGTAAGCTTTTAGATTTATAATCGGGACTTATTTATTAGTCTTGAATATCTCCTGATCGTACGAACGAAATGATTAACGTTGCAATTACCTTTGGTGCAATTGTCTGGCCTGTGGTAATGTTGCCGGGTCTTCTCCACAACAGAACTCCCTCGCACCTTTGATATAATTGCGTACGTAGCTGTTCCAGTCGATAGCCTATGGTGAAATAATGTTTTAACAAAATGTTAACAGCGTAGGGTTCTTCTATTATTGGGAACTCTTCAATACTAGAACAATCTTTCGCTGTTAAGAAGCATCAAGTTTATATTGAACATTTACTTTTACTCGTTTACATTTTACTCGTTTCGTCTTGCTCTAGACTTGCGTCTAGACTTGTTCGTTTCGCCAAAATTTTAGCGTTCCATTGCTAATAAGCAGATAAAAGAGAGAAAATGGTGGTCGGAATTTAAAGTTAACATCAGGGTTGAGGGTCGTTTATTCAGCTCGTACTACTAGGCTATTCCAAAAATTAAGTGGATATGAAAATTGTATACTATACCTCGGGATCAGTATAAAAGACTTCATTTTCCTCCTTGGATATTGTATCGCTTAGGGACAGATAGCGTTCATTTGTGAATCTCCAGGACTGGACAGTGTAGTATTGAAGGATTCGAAGGCCGTAGTTCACTCGTTTGTGTATCGCAACTAGGCTTAAATTGATAAAATAGAAGGTTATTAAAATTTTAAATAATTATTATTAAAAATAAGTAAAATCTTGGGGTTTGACGGTTGTCATAATTCGCGCTTACTCTGTTTATTAAATATCACCTCTAGTATTTATAGTTTAATAGTCACAAGTCTAATGTCATAAATTTGTTTAGAAATAAAATGTCAATCGAAAGGCAAAATGGCGCCAAAACGGCGTGCGTGTTATAACGATACCTATTTTCCATCATTGTTCGCCTTCCGGCGAGGCTAGTCTAGACCATACCGATTTTACCTTTATTATTCCTCTAAACGTTTCCAAAATTATGCAGGGCAATGATAGCAAAACAATTAATCAACGGATAAGCGACTCATTTCGTCATTTTTCCAAAAATTAAACTTGACGTAGGCTGACATTGCACTTAACATAAAATTCTATTAAATAGAACAAAATTTTTCTGACAATGACAATTGAACATATAAAATTGGGAATTTAAGATTATTTTTTTTTATTCTTATTAAAATATCCAAGACTTACAATGGTTTATGGCCGGCTAAAACGAGATAGAAGTCAACGAGATAGGCTGGCAGCAAATGAGTGAAGAGGACCGCGATGTAATGATGAAATTTGTTCGTCTTCGGCGAACCCCCGGGGTACCATAGCGGCGTGGTAAATGGATATTCTGCGACGTTTGAGCGAGCTGAAGAATCGACGTATTAGTTAGAGTGAGACAGATGAGATAATTTATTAGTAATCTTACAGATATCCATATTATAAAAGGAAATACATACGCAATTAGACAACGCCAAAACAGATTACATTGATAACCAAAATATATGATGCATAAAAGATTAATAGACAAAAAGGAAACTGAAATTAAACCTTAAACACAGTCAATACTTAACATTTTTAAGAAAAAACTAAATTGCTTCTGCTAAACAAAGTCAAAGTCTTCCCTCTCATTTAAATATTTCCTCACATCCTCTTTGGTAAGGTGGAAAATATTAACATCATCATATTTGGTAATTCGTGTCATAGCTAAAACCTGAAAAACCTACCTAGATCAACAGCTTCACCCCAGGTGATGGGATTTTTGTCAGACCGGGCGAGGTTGAAGACAACAATTTCCTTGGGTCTGTAATGTACATAATTACTATTGTATATATTTGTTATATAATTACTATTATATAACGATTATTATAATACATATAATTTAATTTGTCGTTGATTCGTCTATTTCTAGAAAGGAAAGACTAATGACGAAAAACTAATGTCCTTCGTCGGAATTACTTCGTTTCTGCCTATGACGTCATCACAGTAATTATAGGTGTAGATTGTAGACAAAATATATTTATATTAATCTATAGAACCTTAATCTAGAGAAAAAAAACAATATTAATAACTAACTAAAACTAAAAAGCTAATCTTACAGATTCAACTTATATTAAACTTATATTAAATAAACACATTTGTCTACAGTATAAAATTATTATAATTACGATAAACTATCGCGTCTAAAATGGGTAAAATGCGAGGTAAATAGTGTGATGATAGATGGAAGGAAACATGACTCGCTTCGCACCGGAAGGGAGTGGACGGGTATTGCAAACGCTTCAAGAGACTCACCACCAACCTTCAGCAATGGAGAGGCACTAAAACAAGATGTGCGTGCTAAGCGTCCATACGAGCAGGAGTAGCTTTGGTCGTGTTATGCTTATTTAAGAACAATTATCTTTTAAGTATTGTTTTTATTATTTAACATGCTTTGTACTTTTCTCTTCGCTACAGGACAGACAAGTTTTTTATCAATGACTTTCGGATATTGTTCGCAGACGCTATAACCCGGTGCCCCAATACTATGTTTTCCCTATGAAATAAATGATTTGTTGCTTTGTGTATCTTACCTTTGTAATGCTGTGTTATAAGCGAGTAGAATGCACCCGTTGACTACTAAATCTACTGGCATGGCATCTACTTGCTGCTTGGGATCACAGAGCATCGAACGAACGACTCCTGCGCATTACATATGCTTTTAATTAATTATAAGACAATTCTTAATTTCTGAAAGTTATTATGTATTATGGCTGGAATTTCTTATTCCGCCTGCACGTCTGATGAAAATCAGCTGCAATTATATTTGTATTGCATCATGAGCACACCCACATACACACCATCACGCACGTACCCTCACTTTTACACCATCACACAATACAGCCAAATTAGGCTTATTTAAATAAATTTAATCACACTTAGTTAATTGTATACTTTTTATTTGTTTGTTCCCTTTTGTCAATCTTTTTGTAGTAAAATGTATGATGTATTCCATCTTTTACTATATTTTCAGTGTATTTGTTTGTAATTATATATAATCTATGTTAGCTGTAGGATTACGAAATAAATAAATTGATCTGATTTATTATACTCTTCGAGAATTTTACCTTTCCCAGCTCCAACGAAGATACCGGTTGGTCCATTCATGTTATCAACCCATCCAGGATGAGGTTCCTTTAATGACGCTGTTACTGTAATACATAATTATAATTTTCAATAATTTCAGGATACTTACAACACCCTCTGTCATCTTTGCCGATGAGTAGGGATGCCAACAGGCTCGAATTTAATGACGTGGAATAAGTGATACCATGATGATCTTATGTTCCAAAATAGACGTTTTTTTTTTCTTAAAAAATGTGATAATAATCCTAAGATAACCACACAACATAGTCACTTAATTAAAAAAAATACTTTTCCAGTGGTGGACTACGACCATTCATTAAATTTTTAAGTTCGAATTCTATTTGGAATTTTTGTCAAATGCCTCATCAGCGATAAAAAAATTATTATGTATATCTTGCGTCCTCGTTCGGGCGCCATGTTAACGAAAACCATGTAAACGAAATCAAAATAAGCACAGGATAATTATAAAAGGAACATAAGTCAATTAATATTCTAAACATATATTTAACTTAAATAAATAAAGGTAATATTTACCACATAAAAAAGGAATAATTCCTTGATTAGACTGGATCGAATTTAAAAGCCGACCGAGGTACAAGTTATGTAACCTATGTTAGTTAAGTGTAGTGTCAGTACAATATATATTATTATGTAACTTACACACTGTTACGTGGAATTATAAATGATATATCATACGAGATAGACCCTCAAAAATACCCAATAAAACCCTCCAACAAGCGCCACTCACCTCACGTCATTAAATATTAAAATGTTTGCTATGAGAAATATTGTTTGTTTCACTCACCAATAGATGGCCGTGCAATGGCAATGGGGAATTTGCCTGCATACTGCGAGACGAGTTCTTCCGCCAGAGACTTTGTATAGCTATAGGTGTTTGGTTGTGGTGCTATCAATCTGAAAATTATAATATGCTATTAAAACATATAACGCCGCTAACGCTTCGAGGCCATGGTGTCCACGGCTACTTACTTCAAAACCACAGTGACACTTGTGGGAGTACATATATATATATGTCCTAGCAATAACAGTATTAACTTTTTTTCATTCTTCTTTTATAAACTTCGTTAGTTTCAGGGTAAGACGTCATCGCAGTGATTTGTAAGCGCAGATTGTAGGTGTCTTTACACAATTTTTTTTTGGTCTCCGACGATCATCTATCATTTTATTTAAGACACTTATATTATAATAACTCGTATCATTACTTACTTCTTTTCCATAAGATTCAAAGTATCAAGATCCATCCACTGCGTGGCACGTATCACGTCACACGGCTGATGTTTGGCTGGGTACAGCACTTCTTCCAATACAGGCAGATCTGGGCGACAGTATGTGGTCGACAGATGTACAAACACCTGGAATTTCATTATACTTAATTATATAATAAATTATTTAATACATGATGGTTCATTGGTATATGAGATAGGTTTTGAATAATATTGATACACACAAGAAATTAAACCTTGTTTTTAAATTAAGGTAATTCATTAACAGTCACATTGTTCTATAATGTTTTGACACAGTCCATGTCTGACATACTTAGCACTTATAATTAACTACACTAGTTCCAGTAACTCAGAAGGTTTAGTTCTCTTTAGTCTTGTTCTTGTTGTATCAAGAAGTTGGATTGCCTTCGCATTCACATAGCCTGTTTAAGTGAACTAATGCAAATCGTTCACCACATTTAGGAATTTATCCACATTAATCTTTATTATACATTCATTTTTAATCTTAAAATATCCAACATTTTAGAATCTTTTTCATGATTGTTAATCTAATAGGCAAGTAAGTGATCAGCCTCATTTGACTGACACACGCCGTCGACTTTTTCGTCGTTCGAGAGAATGATAAATGCGCACTTAGAGAAATTCCATTGGTGAACAGCCAAAGGTAGAACCTACGAATTCAGGGATGAGCATCAGCTGAAGCGACTAGGTAACACTGCTCTAAAATCATTTAAGACTAGACTAAAGACTAACTGTTCATCAACTAATTTAGTTTATTGTTTTCTTTGTACCAGCCTGGAATATAATAATTATATTAGTAATTAATTAATGTACCTGTTTATATGTGACATATAAAATGTTCCTTTTGTAGCATGTAAATAAAAAAATGTATGAATACATAGATTGCGTAAATTAATACGGTTGAAAAATCTTACAGCATCCCATGTTGGTCAAACAAGTGCTTTACTAAGTATATTGCATTTTACCTCTAAACGATTCAGTGTAGCAGCCAGTTCTAGCATCCTTTGGACTCCTGTCACATTCATGTTCACAGCATCACGAATATTTGCGTCAAACCTAAATAAAATATACATTATCATATGATTATTTTACTAGTCAAAATCAAAATCGAAAGCAAAATTCATTTATTCAGTGGAATCAAATCGCAGCACACAAGGAGAAAGGCAAAAGCCTCAAGGTTTTTTTTCTATGTACTAACTATTCGATGGTTTCGTCAAGTTACGTAGAGATAGAGAGAGAGAAGAAACCAACGCTAGAATTAGCGTTTCCCTCTGGGGAGGGTTTGTAAAAGACTTGGTTAGATTTGTGAAAGACTCTTTTACCGATTAGAATTGTTTTATACAGAATCTGTCAGTGAAAGGAGAGATCCAGTTCCCGGGCTTCTGTTTTTACAGTGCCAATATTTTAATTACTAAAGTAATTTATTATATTAACTTTTGCAATTAAAAACGATTAACAAAAGATAATATATTATCAACTATAATTACTGTTATAAGAAAATACAGTTTAATAAATCATACAAAATAATCATTAATAAAATTAAATAATAATAAAACATTGATAAAAACTTTACTTATTATTTGAATTTTATTTCAATTTAAATGTACACTAACAGTATTTCTTTTTTATTATTGCAACTGTAATTTACTAAAATTTATTTTACAACATTATTTATCTTTTTAATATTTGTTGAGGGAGGAAAGCGCCAGTACTGGGGATGGCCGGACCATTTTACCAGGCGCCATTATATATCTTTAATTAGCGCCTGCGTACTTAAACTCCACGGCCCAAGAGTTTACTCCAAAGGGAAAAAAATTAAAGTTGAGGCTCTTATATTTGAGCCTTTTATTATTTTCCATCTGTTCTACGGCCGCGCCAGCTTTTGTTCTTGTGGTGTTCAGGGTAGGTGAGACGGCTTCATGAGATAGCTTCCTATATCATTCAGCCCGTCCCATTCTCCATGGGATCAAAGACATCCGGCCGCTTTCTATTGTCACAAGCGATGGGTGGTCTACAAAATGGCTAGAGCATTGACAGAGGCAAGGGGGTGGATGTCGTTGAGCGTGTCATTGTCTACTTGATTAATTGTATAGGAATTATACATCACTTAGGTACTCGCAGTTGTTATTACCAACTTATTTATTTAACTTACTTGACTTGCGCAGCGCAGTGGAAGATAATCTGACAGTCGTCCAGCAATATCTGCTTATCTTGAGCGGATAGGCCCAGATTTTCTGACAGCAAATCACCACGCATCATCTGAAGCTTCGTAAAGATGTGTGGGTCCGCACGAATATTGTCGAATGCCTTCAATAATTAATGTTGTATGTTAACATATAAACAAACAGTCACAAATTTAGTGAAAATACTAGAAATCATTATCATCGTTTTTCTTTTAACACTTTTACTATTTTTTATATCTAGAGAAATCTATATATATAATTACGCGTTATTTATATATTTTAAATATACACATATTTAAACGTACTTTAATATTATATTTTCACAAATATGAGATGACAGCATTATACAAGATACAGAGACCCTTTCTCTCTTGTCTTGACTTATTACCGTTAGAATCGGCACTTTACTACAGTTTGTATGTTCTATATAATTATTGATGTGAAAATCAGCATCGGCTGTACTTACTCTGGAACTGATGTACTGCCTCATCCTTAGCTTCATGCCCTGGCCGCCGCGTGGCCTCATGAGCAAATATATCCGCCTGACGTCGCAGCATCTGAGCAGTTTTTCCACAAGCACTTTCCCGATGAAACCAGTCCCTCCAGTAATAAAGATGCTCTTGTCATAGTAAAAGTCAGTGACGGTCGCCATCTTAACAAATTTTTATAATAAAGTGTTGTTTATAAGCTAGTAGTTGGTGCAAAAATATGTAATTCGAGGGTTTTCGCGTATTCGATCGCGTTTTCGTATATTGATAATTTCGCAACTACCCGCGAAGTGGGTAAGTTCATGCCGTACTGAATGCAAAGTTATTTTACATATATTCATTTTTTTAAAGTATACTACAAACACGTAATTATATTAATAATTATTTAAATTAGAAGAAATTGCTGCATCTGGCCCAGGATAAGACACGCTTAACGAGACTCATGGCCAAAGACAACAAAAGTAGAAATTAAAAAATCTATTACTGCATAAGTAATTTAATGAACACTAACTAATTGTAATAATAATTTGTTTTAAAATGAATTTCACATCGTTACATTACGAGTAACATCAAATAGTTTTATTTATAGTTATTAAAATATATTATTTTGTTATCAAATCAATACAATAGCAGATTTTTTTTGAGTAACTTACCTCAGAGCTGCCTTTACGTCTACTTCAAATGAAAAACTATTATTTTAAGAACACACGTTATTTATATACTGAAACCAATTCGTTTCATCACGTATTGTCTACTAGGGTCAATCGTTTAACCCCATATATTGGATTTTAGGTCAATATTTTATTCTGGTTAACAAATTTTAGAGGTTTGTCAAAGGTAAATAGACTAACTTGGAATGGCCCAGTGGGAAGACAAAAGAGAGGGAACCATCTTCTCATATATCTTCATCATCTTCCAATCAAAAGGATAGCGGGGAAGCTTCCCATATATCTTCATCATCCTCCAATAAAAAGGATAGCGGGAAAGGATTGGAAAGTGGTGGCGAGGGTGATCGCTGATGATCATGAAAATGAGATCATATATTTTTATGTAACTATTAATAAGAAGCCACAGCTGTAACAATCAACGTATATGGCGACAGGTGAGGTACCTTCTATCGCGGCTAATAACTTGACTATACAGTACAGTCAGTTATTAGATAGCCTAACGTTACCCAAAATACTAATGTAACGTTTTCTAATGTAACATATTATCTTAGTATATTATTCTGTAAAATAAAATAAATTAAAAAAAAACCTAATTTTATAAGAAAGGTGTATAATAATTCACGATGCATGTTCGTTAAATTACTTAGAGGTCATTGACACAGATGTATTTACGAAAAATTTATTTGCTTTAAATATTTTGATTGTTCAATAACAACTATGTAAACATTATACTATTCGCATAAAACTTTTTATCTTTGCACTTTAATATTTTTACAAAGCCGAGCATTAAAATACTGTAGGTACATTTGTAACATTCAATAAATTTTAAAAATGTATTGTGACAGTGATGAATGTCCATTCAAAGTAAGTTCACAATCACCAATCCTAATGATGATTAATACTGAGTCAAAATTTAGCTACATACATAAAACAATAATGTTTAAGGTTATTATAATTATAAAATAATATTAATTAGGTATACAATTTATTTACGTGTATTTGTTTTATCATTAAAAATGTTTATTATATTGAGTATTTATATTACAAGAACGATCGTAAACATGGTATATGAATTATATGATCATCGATTATAATATAAACATCGTATAACTCGCCAAAACGGGCGAAACTCTCTCTCTCTCACTTTAATTATTATCTTTAAATATTTGTGGAAGTTCAGCGAAGGTTTAAACAAAAACAAAAGTAAAACAATTAAATTTTTCAGTAAAACCTGGTTAGAGTTGGGATTGTTTTTGTGTTCTCTTTTATCTCTGCCTTTTATTAAATTTAAGAAATTTATTAAAGAAAAGCTGTGTAAAAAGGCTTACTATAAAGTTACTGATTATCTAGTTGATATAAGGGCCTGGGACTAGTGCTGGGCAGGCTACTTCTAATTAATTTGCTATATTTGTTTTAAATATTGTAGAATTGTTTGATGATATGCTTTTTTTTAAAAAGAGTACCGACAGTTTTTGACGCCGGCTTTTTCTCTCGGCCAACACCCTCTGTCTTCTTTGCCGATGAGTAGGGATGCCAACAGGCTCGAATTTAATGACGTGGAATAAGATACCAAGATGATCTTTTGTTCCAAAATAAACGTATTTTATTTTTATTTTTTATTTATTTATTTTTTCATATTTCAGCTATAGGTACGATCTCTTTGGCCTAATTAAATGTTTTGACACAAATAAATGTAGGTGATACAAAGTTCACCGGCTCATTTAGTTAATGAATAAACATTGGAAGAAATCAATGAAAATTTGAGAGACGACTAACAAAAAGAAAAGCAATTCAATACATGAACATAAATAGTGGAGACCTGATATGTTTGTCTATAAATTAATGTTTAATTTAATACAAAAAAAAATTAAAACTGTAATAAAAACTTTAGTAAGATCACGCATATTTTGAGTTGAAAGGCGCTGAATAAAAATTAAATTTCAAAATGTTAAAATGGATTTTACTTATAGTTTACTCAGGAGTTCTTTGTTGTAGGTATTTTTAGGCGTCTTGTGTCTCCCGGGACTATGGTTATTGTTTCGGGACGCCTTCATTTTTTTGTTGCGTCTTTGTTTACGTCGACGCGGGTTTGCTATTCTTTTGTTTAACAAAAAAAATCTAATCTCACCACCGTATGCAATACGTATTTTGTTTTAAAATTGCTTAATAGTTTATGTTATTAATAATTAAACATAAAAGTATATGTTGTATGTATATGAAAAAGTACAGATATTACTGACTGGAAATATAACAAAGTATTATTTTTATAAAGTATTGTAAAGAAATCAAAGGGATTACTACGACGAGTCAGCTAACAATAGTACACTACACATTAAAATACACTAACACTATTGTCTCCTCACACCCTAGATCCGAAGGAAAGCAATAGTCTAACGGATACTTTTAAAGTAATGTCATACGAAAGCTCTATTTAAAGACACGTTATCTAATTAAATAATAAAAAAGAATATAGTTTTACCATACCTGTTACTCAAACACACTTGCTAGATGGTTATCACTGAAGTTTGTAAACAGAAGTGAGATGCCACCGGCAATCGTTACAAAGTTACAAACAAAACATTGCCATCTTGCACAGAACATAAAACGTCAGTGATGCCAACTTATACAATATACAGAATGTTACCCCTAAAATCAACGTCAAATACCCCAAAGTGTCGATTAAAAAACCCTTAAGTTTTTGTTGTACACTCGGTTTCAAATATGCATAAAAATACATTTAAGTAGTATAAATTTTGTGTTATATGCTTGGATTTGATTAGATTTAATTTGTTGGTTGGGTTCTATGCTTAATATAACTTGTATGGAACCGTAAGTTTAAAAATCTTATATAAAAAAGTGTTGTAATTGGTATACTTTTATATTTGGGTACCCTAATAAACAATATAATTTATTTTTCAAATTATTAACACAACTCCAACTTGAAAAGCTTCGTTGAGAATATATAATTTATTACAAATATGACAAAAATCTTTTTTCTTCGGTAACAAAAATTTGTGCTCCAAGCAGCAAAATCTTATTGCACACAAACAAAAAAACTATGCTTTGTCCTCTTTACTCTAACGCATTTTTGAATACGTTGTCACATTTCAAATAGCACAATGTCTAGAGAAACAATACATTGTTCCGAGTTCCGACCCTTGGAAAAATGTGATTCTTAAGACGAAGTAAATTATTTATTTTTATTTTTGAAAGTCCATTTACATATCCCTGCGCCGCGGCCGGCGCAACTTATTAATATAACGCAGGGAGTGTGTCGGTCTAGGAAGTACAATCTCGCTATGGATGGCAGGATGCAGATGTGCCCGTCATAAGCAACCTCTACTGGTGAAGCGAACCCACCTTCCAAGTTGCCTAATGCCGATGTACGTGCATAAACGTGTAGTGGTTGGCCCGAGATGTACAATGAACTACGAGTCTTAGAAGGAGAACCCATTAGAACACATCTGCCCATCTGCTTGCTATAGACGGGATTTTATAATCCCTGCCCGTCAATGCGTCTGCAGCACTAGTGTGAATCCAATCCAGTACGAAAGTCAGTAAGGAGTCATCGCAATCGTGTCGCTGTCACGCACACATTTTTTGCGTTGAAGGTCGGCTTATGGCTAACAATCCCGAACCCTCATCGCGTCTTTAAGTGTTATGACGCACTCACTGAACGCTTTTAAAGTGTTCCATGGGCGTTGGAAGCCGCTGTCAGCGTCCACCATAGTTTTCACAATGATGGGAAGCTACAGAACCAATCTGATGGTGGCGGTTTGATAAACGAAGACCACCTGGCTTCACTTGTATTATGTAATTTCAATAAATCACAAAAAAATATCTTTGCGCGATTTATAATTAGGACGCAAAGAACAACTTTCTTCATTAAATAACCTAATAATTTTAGAGATATTTTTTGAAGTGAAACTTCTTTAGAATCGTTGTGATTTCAAACCGGATGCAACGAAAAAGCGACAGTAAAAAGAGACAGAAACATTAATTCATATGATTTAACGTGGGAGAAAATGAGATAGATAAACTTCTTTCGAATCGTCGTGATTTCAAACCGGATGCAGCGGTAAAGAGAGACAGAAACATCAATTCATCATATGATTTAACGTGGGAGAAAATGAGATAGCAGGCATTATACAGCCTCTCTTTACTGCCGCTTTTTCATTTGATCGAATTTCAAACTTTCGATGTTTTAGTTTTTCCCAAATTAAAAATTTATATTAAACTTATAAATTAAAATTTATCATTAAAATATACTGTTTTAAAAGAACACACACATTTAGATAATGGAAAATGATTAATTTATATATGATTAATAATAAAAAAAATGTTTTTAAAGGTTTCACTTCTACCATGTGAATTGCACATATGTTTTTTTGTTTTAGAACAAAAAATAATCCTTTTTGAATAATAACATATTACCTATTAGAAAATCTAACGCCTGATGAAATATTCTGTTAACATTCTAGTCTATACATTATTACTTTACAATATTATAAAGAGGAAAGATTTGTATGTAAGCATCTTTGTAAGGAATTGGATCAAAAAGTACTGGAGCAATTAAAAAAAAATTCACCTTTTGAATGCTACATTATTACTGATTAATAAACTTGTAAAATAAGGTATCATACTAAATCTACAATAATGTTAAAATACTGATGATAGAACAAAAAAATCTTCCATAATATTTAAAAAAAACGTATGCATATCTAAAAAATGTTTAAAAAATAAATATCCACCCGTGCGAAGCCGGGACAGGCCGCTAGTATTAATTAAGTGTCGACTCCAAAGAGTTAACTTAACACTTTCTATCATTAATCAGGGATTTCATGAATTGTAATTGGTTTGAAATTCAATTCTAATATGTATTTAAATTACTGAAAACTATTATGTAATGATGTCAGTCGTTGTAAACAAGTGTTTAGAATCAGTCACTTCCTATTTAAGTAGGCACTCACATATTACCAATGTAAACGTGAAATTGGTTCATTGCGTGATCAGGCGTATTCAGTCAGGTTAGTTTCAAAATAACAAATTCAACATCATATATTATATACTCAAACTCAATAATATCTTTATTCATATAGGTAAACATGTACATTTATGAACGTCAAAAAAAAACTAATTAAAATAATTGTAATTTACATTTACAACCAGTTCGCAAGTCAAGGGCGTAGAGCGGGTAAGAAGAACTGGCAAGAAACTTTCCGCCACTCTTTTCAATCGCCAAGTTTTTAATACAAATTGTTTGAACAGGAGCAAATCAATCCCAAGTATTAGGATCATTTAATTCGTCACATTTATAAAAGGCTTTATTAATTAATTTACTTTTAACGAGGGCTTTGAATTTATTTAGTGATAATTGTCTTTTGGAGTTTGTTGTAAAAACGGTTGTTGGTCGCACACTCAAATTAGTTCTATGACGCGTATTATTCTGGTGAAAGTCACCACATACATACATACAACGGCAGATCCTTTCACGTATAAGTTCTTGACTTGACCATGACTATGTGACCCCCTCATGGCGCCAAAGGTGGATCAGCCCTTGCAAAAATACCTTCATTCAAAGGATTTTAATGGCAAATATTGACGGATAGAAATGATTGTGATGCAAAAATATCAATAACTTTATTGAGTTAGCGTTGATTGACTAGCCCCGCTTCAGATGAGAAAATAAGGACAAAATCAGGGTCACCTGATGTTAGTGATACAGGGATACTTCTACTACCAGAAGGACGTAAGTGCGTTGCCGGCCTCTTGTAAATTGTTATACTCTTTTCGTGAAATTAAAATAATGAAACGAAACGAAATACTTCAGTGATCTGATTCCGCATAGTTGTGGTGCACGGTAAAAATATCGTTTTTAAATTGTTATGCTCTTTTCTTAATGTAGGTTGAATCAAATTGGTTCGGAAATACTTCAGTAGGCATCTCGTTCCACATATAGGTGTTGTAAAAACGAAGTTAAAAATGCTCCGTTGTGGAACGATGGACTTCGAGGTAATACTGATTTAGTATTGTCTCTTCTTATTTATATTATATTCTTATTAACATAGCTTTTACACATTTAAAGAAAACACTTTTTTACCGGATAGAAGCTATATATTGTAAAATAGAACGTAATACAAAGGAATAACTTTCAAAATGGTATTCCTAAAATTACATATTTATAAACTATCGTGATTCATGTGCCGTTCCTATCTATATGTGTTTTAGTTGCTGTTTTCAGTTCGCTTCTTGCACATATCTTTTTTGTGTATTGACTGGAAGACATCGTTTGGAAGTGATAATTGTTCTCCTAATAATTAAACATTTCTTATACAATTTATAATTGTACTTGCGTCATTATGATTAACATCGACATAATTTTAAATTAATATTCAATTAAATAAACATTTTGACAAATTAAAAGTAATTTAAATATAAATTGAGTTTATCAAATGAACTTTCCTATACAATTAAATATACTAAATGTTTACTGTCGTTAATAAAATGGGGAGTTTCAAGTTTTCAACTCCTTCAGTCTCTGCCAATTACTGCACAATATGTGTTTTTACCTACTTACGTCCTTAATACGTAGAATATTTTTTTTTCATAGAGATCTACCTGTCACACATAGAGATCTTTTGCCGTGTCGTTTTAGCAACCTTGCAAAAACGACAGTTTTTTACGCCGGATTTTTCTCTCAGCCTACACCTCTGTTCTTTGCCGATGAGTAGGGAAGTCTACCGGTTCAAATTTGACGTGGAATAAGAGATGCCTGTATCTTATATTCCATAGTAAACATAATTTTTGCTTGCGTCGCTTACTATATTGTTAGTTTTAAAAAGTTAGATACAAATGTTTTTGCTCCTTTAGGCGCATGTGGGTAACTTTTTACGGATGAAGTGCACCGCGTTTTTGTCGGAGAAAAGGGAGAGAGCGAATGATACCGATTAAGAGAGAGTGGGAAATGGAGATCGAGAAAAAAATACACGCTGTTGGTTGATGTATTCGTTTAGCACATATTAGAAGTTTAGATGATAATTCTGTCGCATAACGACTTGTGCAGTAAACGTAGATTTTTATTTATTTAAAGTATCATTAGCGCGTAGACAGTGTGAATATAGATATACAAATACATGGAGTGATCATATACTGAGTAATAATTAATTTGCAAAGAAGTTTCACTTCTGACATCTGTACTTTGTACGCACGCACTTTGTTATGTAGGAATCGGTGTGGTATTCGGTGTCGTTCAATCAAGTTTAGTTTAATTAGTAATAACTGTTAAGATTAAATAATGATGTATGATAAATAAAGTAACTTTCATAAGTATCTGATTTTCCTGTTTTTAGCATGTGTGATCTTTAAAATTAAAACAAATGATCTAATTAACTGGATGGAATAATATAATACACATATGCACTTTACATAAAATAGCAAATGGCTCATTTGACACCTACCTTTTAGAGATACTAGAAATCAAGGTACCGACGCGTTCTGTATGCATCCCGGAACTATTTATGATACCTCATAACTACTATGATACTAATACCTAATAACAATGTGTCCCAGAATGCTCCTCTCGCTAGAATGTGCAAATATTATAATGCTGTGTGTACTAAAGTTGATATTTTTCACAATAATATTTGTAAATTTAAAAAGATAGTTCATGGTGAATACTTGCAACATTCATTCAGTTTAATATGTGTGTGTTGTTTGGTTGCAAACGTCATTTAGTTTAATATGTGTATGTTATTTGGATGATATTTAGTGAAAATGCTGTGTACAGATATAATTGGATATCAGATTTTCAAATGTTGTTTAGTGTGTATTAACAATATGTATGTAATCAATCTGTTTTTTTTTTTGTTTTTAAACCTAAAGGTAAAAATAAAATATACAATATATATGAGTGTACATTACAAACGACTAAACCGTAGAGTTGGTCAGGCAAATCCAAACGTTGCTATTTATTCATACAATTACGTAACATGACGTATGAATAGATTTGGGCGTTTTAATTGTCATTTGACGTTTATTGCGCAATTTGCGTAAAGGTTTTTTGTTGTAACAATAGGGCCTCAGAAATTTGTATATGTTAGATGATCATTTATCAATCTAAAATGCAATATGATTAAGCTACAGTGCCTGACACACGCCGTCGACTTTTTGGGTCTAAGGCAAGCCTTCGTTCGAGCTAATGTTAAATGCATACATAGATGGAGAGTCCATTAGTGCACAGAAGGGAATTGACCCTACGCCCTCAGGTATGAGAGTCCCTGAAGCTACTAGCCTAATACGGCTCTTGATTGTTAAGAATAGAAGCAAAAATATAATACAAAATTTAATGTGAGATTTGGTATTATGACAACGATTATATTCTACGGTTTAAGTGATTACTACATCAAACTTTATATTTATAACTTTCATCTAGAATTTATTATTTCATTAGTTGTTCCGGCAAACATTTTACCACACAGTTTATTTCTAGTGAATATTTTGGCATCGTTTATTGCGGTACTTATATGATGTAAAAAATTGGGGTCGGTAGAAGTGTAAAAAATATGATTGTTTTATTCGAATATCTTAAAAAATGTTGACCTCATATAAATAATATGTTAGCCAATTTATGTATATAAGATATTTTATACCAAGAATATTATATACTTGGTAGTTATTTTCGTCCGTCAACACCACGATTTTCTATACAAGTCTTATTCGGGGACTAGCAAACACGATGCTAATGAAAAATTCCCTGCGTCACAGATTAAAATCGAGCTACTACAATATTCTATAATCTATCATACATTATCAATACTAGGCAATGATGCCGAGTCTAAGGACATTCTGCTTTAGCAATCATATTTGTAAACTTTATTTATTGTTTATTATTTTTAATGATGCTGATGATTTTTTTTCTCTTCTTTAAGTACCAACATAAATAAATAAATAAAAACATTCTTGGTAATTTTATTTTATTTTGTTATCTTGTTTATGTTTTTAATTGTATTTTTTTGATTCTTATTTTTAGCAAAACTTATGTTTACATATATTGTCGTACATATTAGATAGAAGATTTTACAAAATTATCAGTAGATTTCGTAATATGTATGATGTTGAAATAAATAAATAAATGATTCGTCCTCTCTTTTAATCACAGCGTAAATACCATTTTGACAGGAATAGACTAAAGAGTACTTTAGTTAAACGAGTGTAGTAAGACTAATTTAGTTAGTCACAAACGTAAAATAAGGCGAAAGATTTATGGAATTTTTTTGGATAGATTTTTATCTTTGTTCGCCAAAGTAGTATAACTTCTAACGTGTGTACATAAATACACACACGTTTTTTTAGATATACTAGTGAAAATTATTTATGCAGTGATATGAGAAAATTACTCCAAAAATAAATTCCAACTAAAAATAAACTTCGCGTTTATACCATTTAATTACTTGTATTCTAGTGCCACACAGGGTCCCCCATATTATTCTGTATTGAATATAGTTTATTATTATTATAAAAAAAATATTTAATCAATTGTCTAGCGACCGCACATCATTTAGTATAACGTAACGGATGTTTCGCTACTAAATATTAATTTATCGAATATTTTAGCATTATCAATGTTTTACGGTCAGTCACTCTTGTTTGAACCTCGTTGAGTGTAACACGTGTTGATTTGAGCGCCATCTCGTGTCGAGTGGATAAAAATTAAGGTATGTTTTAATTTATCAATATATTGTAATGTTTTCGAAACACTTAATTTATTATTTTAAAATCATATAAAATAATTTAATAAATTTTAAATAATTAAATCCTATTTAAATTTGCAAAGGTGGATTATTGCATTAAAACTCGTTCCATATATATACAATTATTTATTTAAATAAAATTTTATTACGACTTAAGAGACTGAATATGTTTATAAAAACTATATTTTTTTAATTTATCTAATACGATACAGATAAAGGAAAATGTGGACATCAGATGATTAATAATATCGATAACATTACTAAACTGATAATGTAAAAAAATCCGCATTGTAAACAATTACACAAAATTAGGCCAAAAGTACAAAGACTTGACCTTTATAATACTAAATTTTTCAAAAAAATGCATTATAGCGAAGGTTTTAATATATTATTCAAATAATTACGCTGAAATTCATTAACCTTTATGTTTAAACAAAACATTAAAATAAATAGCTTATGTCGTAAAGTAACTTCACCAGAAAATGACGGTTAAAATATAACGCGGGGAAATAACCATATGTTTTTATTATATTACATAAATTTTAAAAATATATTTCTCGGTTTAATTATGAAATCTTAGCATAAAAAGTTTTTTCCTTATATCAGTTTCGTCCTTCTTAGAAGTCAAGAAAAAATTATTTGTAAATTTTTTTGTATGTCATGACGCAACTGTTTGCTAGGCTGAGGTTAAATTGTCAACGTTAACATTTGTCATTAACTTGTTAAATATAGGCTTAATCTACATGATTCACATCTTCGTATCTCAAGGTTATATGACCTTAGTATTTAGACGTTTATGACAGGTCAAAGGATTTCATAAGTATCGTTATTCCCGTGCATACGTTAAAAAAATACTTTTCTTATTTCTATTTGCGCCTTTGATAGCTAATCTTATAGCCTATCGCAAATAAACATCATTAGTAATTAGGATTTTTTAGAATTAATTGAATGAATTTTGTAATTGTTTTTTATTTTTACTTTAATTTATCTTAATTTAATTATTTTTTAATGTATAAGCTTCATATAATCAGAGGGTTGTATGCGCCTATAATTGGGGTAGCACTTGGCTTGTGATTGTGTTACATGCACAAACAAAATAGTCAGTGATACATAATCAGTGACTATTTTGTTTGTGCAATAAATAAATAAGTACAAAACGGATATCCAAATAAATTTTTCAAATATCTTCGCCTACGCCAGAATAGCAGGCACTAAAAACTAATCCTTTAAAAAAGTTTTATTAGTCCACAGTATGAAGACAGATGATTCTTTTAGTGTATAAATCGAAAAGAAAGTCTACTTATTAAGTCTTCCTGTGAAACATCATCATTTTTCACAACATTGACAACATAATTTTTCAGTGGTTGTCTGAAAACTGTATCTTACAGATGCGTAAGATACCCCTCGGGCGTAGTATATTGTCAAAACATGTAGTATTTAATGTGAAACCCAATTTAATTTTTTTTAATATATTACGACTACTTGTTATCCGACTGAAATTATTAGCTAAGAAAGTTCTTATCAAATTTCATAAATCGTTGATAACTTTTTAATAGTTCGATGCGTTTATCTAATGTGAACTATAACCGCAATAATTGTAATTATAATATGGTAATTAAATTAGAATTTTAACTAATGCATATTTAATTATATACCCGCGTAATAGGCGGAATACATTGTTGCTTCATTGATTATATTATATTTTTATGTATTCAAAAACGTTATGACATAACTGTTCAGTATACACTTACAAATGTTTCGTTTATTGGGAAACACCATCTTTATACAACGATTTCGCATTTTGGTCAGGATTCGTTAAATTCATTAACACTTCGTTGCAACCTTAGGCAATGTAAGAAAAAGTTTTGTTGTCCTTTTAAATTTACATCCTTGAATTTTGGTAGTGAAAGTACGTAGGTTTACTATTAAAACTGCTTCAGCACAATAACAATTTAAACTCTCCATTGTTTGTAAAATGAATAAGCCGCTGACTTTAGCATCAATACAATAATCACCGTATTTACCATGAAGAGTATTCAGAGGAGTTTGCATTAACGCCAGCTGAGCTTCATCATCGGATGTCAAGGCAGAATATTTATTTTCGGTATCACTACGAAGTCTATCTTCACTATCACGCACCGCTATATGGCACCAGCTGCTCACTGAAGTAGTTTCAATTCATTTTAGGGCACTTTAACAAAGAGAGTAGCAATTCTTAAAAGCCCGGCAACACACTTGCGAGCCTTGTAGGAATGTGTGTCCATGGACGGCGGTATCTGTTAACATTAAATGAGCCTGCCTATATTAAAAAAAAGTAAATTTGTGTGTTGATACTATATAATACGTTCGCATCTGTTTTTATTTGCTTTGCCCTGCTTGTAACATGCAGTGGTTAAATAAATAATAACGAAAATTTCTTCTCTGAGCCATATTTTTAAATAAAATTTATCGGATATAAAAACGACGTTATTTAATTTCTTGCAGTCTCTTATAAATAGGTAATAAACAAATGATAGACGTTAACCATATTTTTAAATAATTCATGTGCACTTTTTACTTTTTGTTTTTTTTATGTATCCTATATCAGTTTAGTTTATTTTTATTTCTTTTTGTTTCTGTTAAGTATGTTTTTTCCTTCTTATTGTAATTGTTATAATATGTATTTTTGCACTTCTTGTATACCTTATCTAATTTACTCACAGTGTTTTTTTCCTTTACCCACAGTGGTTGTCTGGAAGAAATCGCTCTAAAGCGATAAGGCCGCCATTGCCGCCGCTTGCTTTTCATTAAATTATGTTTAATATATTTTATGTAATGCAACGAAGTGTTAATAAATAAATAAATGTAATAACTTAAGACTTAGGTTTCATTTTATATGAAACAATATTGAATATTAAACGTCTGCTATTGTCGGTAATGCAACAATCCGGCGTTGCTTCCAATCAATAATTGCCTGTCGTAATGTATTGCTAAAATGTAAAACGGGTGTACAGGATGGATTTCAATTTTGATATTAAGTGCTGAAACAGAATAGTATTGAAAAGCCTTTGATATTTTACTAAAATTAGCTATTATGATTAACACAAACTTGTGTATCTTTTTGGTCTATTCTACTATAGACCACGGATTTTTTTCTATCTTATATTTCCTAGTAGCTGGAGGAGGCTTTTTGCCGAGAAGAGGTTGCGTTCAATGGTACAGAATGAAGTTAGGATATTATTATAACAAGATGCATGCAACAAGCTAAGATGTATATTCTACTTTTGTAATGATTGGAAATTATCGTCTTGCTTAAAAGACAGTTGTGCCAAAAATAAAATCATAAAGTCATTTGTACATACGCGATGCGGCTACATTGGTATTTTGTTTTAAAATATTCATTGCTTAGCCTGTTCTTTCATTCGCACGTATATTATGTATTCAAAATTATTAACATTTTAGGAACCTCTTTAAATAGTCTTCCTTCAATGCCATTTTCTCTTAAACAACTATCAAGTAATATTCTGAAGATAATATTATGAAGGAATACAATTGTTTTTGATTGAAAACGATACATTCTAATCGAAAATAACAATATGAATATTAATATATAAATACAATTAAAAAAAATACCTGTGCTGACACAGGTATTTTTCCCCAGCTCTTCCATAACAAACATAATTATAAATTCCTTAAAATATATACATACATATATAATACAGTATTATGTAAGATATCATTGACCTTGAAAAGTTCACAGGGCTTTTGTTTCATGTAAATATCTTATCATAATGCAATATGCTATGTCACTGCCCTCGATGCATTGATATACAGAGCGTAATAGACCGGAATTACTGGACTTTGTAAATTCTTTACATCAATCATTTAGTCTGGTAAATTGAGAAATAAAACAACCAATACTAGAGACGATTTAAAAAATTACCGAGAGTTTTTCAAATAAATCAGAAATATCATAAAAAATCACACCTTATAGTAAAAAAAATCAGTGGCGCCGCAACCTCTTTTAGGTCAGGGCCTCAGATTTCTGAATCTGTGTCATGATAATTTTTCAATAAAAAAAGGAACTAGTT
This sequence comes from Pieris rapae, assembly GCF_905147795.1. NCBI lineage: Eukaryota > Metazoa > Arthropoda > Insecta > Lepidoptera > Pieridae > Pieris > Pieris rapae. The sequence continues at coordinate 2,263,816 of NC_059523.1, read as the reverse complement.
AGTTTTTTTAATATTTTTTAAAGTGGACCAAACGAGTTACTAATGGAAAGGATCACCAGGCATTAGGCGTAAGGTGACCCTTAGTCCACTGGTTAAATGACCTGAAAATACCAGCTGGCAAAAATGGGCATCTTTGGAGGAGTCCTTTACGCAAACTGGGGTTCCTGTTAATTCATAAATAAATAATATTTATTAGTAACATAATCTAAGCTAACGTACTAACAAAATCAAGTTTTTTAAGTTACTGTTATATTATAACAACTACCAACAAACAGGAAATAAAAAGGCTTATCATTATTATTAATAGGCAAGTAGGTGAACAGCCTGCTCTGCCGGCAGCTGTTTCTGCGATGTCTTAGACCCAAAAAGTCGATGTCACGATGTTTTCGTTCACCGTTGGAGCGAATGTTAAATGCTCATATAGTAAACAAGTCCATTGGTGCACAACCGGGGATCGAACCTACGCCCTCAGGAATGAGTGTCGCACGCTGAACCCACTAGGGCAACACTGTTCAACAATAAACACTTACAATTCAATTTAGGGATTTATTTATTTAACACGCATCATTACATTTAGCAACATTTAGCATTTAGAATAAGCTACTAACAATAAAACAAAGTAATCATATTTTCATTTATTTTTTGATATAGGTAAGATTTTATTATCATACAATTTTTGTATTTCAGACAAAATGACGCCCTCAGTCCGTGAGTTCTACAGGGACAAATCGATTTTGATAACTGGAGCTACAGGATTTGTTGGAAAGGTTTGTCAAAAAATTTGAAATAACGTCGAGATAAAGTTATATTGAAGTCAATAAAACCCTTTTAATATATGTATTAAAATAAATGTAATTTGTTTTATTTCACTTTACTGGATATGCAGTAAAGTGAAATAAAACAAATTACATGTATCTAAGGGCGTTTTCAAAAACTAAAATAGCTCAAATTAAGATTTATAAATAAACTGTTAATTTATTTATTTAATATTTCACAAATTAATTGCTTATTTAGATTATTTAAACAAAATTTAAAGTTTCCTTTAACCTAACTTTAACCTACAAAGTAATGATTAAAATAAAAATTAATCATTATTAAAAAGAAAATCAAAACAAAGTTTAAAAGTTTGGTCCCTGTGGCAGTGTACCTCAACTGTAAATAATCATATCTTACCCAAAATAACAATTATCATATTCCGAAATCTCAAAGTTCAAGTTAATTTAACAAGAAAACATTTAAAATAAAAACACTTTTTTAACTGATTGAAGTTATGTATTATAATTATTTAAGCAGAATTTTAATTTTTTCCGACGTTTCGCGTGCTTTACAGCGTGCATAATAAAAGACAATACTTAGAAAACATTTTTCACAATCTCACATGCGGCAATAAATTTCGGTACGTATTTTATCGCTGTATGCGAGATTCTTCGTATTTTTATCAAATAACCTCAAGATTATACAGTAAATAAAGTTTCTGTAATAGTGAAAATATTTATTTCCAGGTTCTAGTGGAAAAACTGCTCCGCGACTGTCCAGATCTAAAAGTAATATATATTCTTTTGAGGCAGAAGAAAGGAGTACCAGGGGAGGAGAGACTAAAGGAGTTATGTAGTAATAAGGTAACCCGACAAAACCTCTGGGATTTTTCTTAACATTTTCAATACAGATATTTATATAGTTAAAGTTTTCCTTCACCGTATAAATCACCGTAAAAATGAAGTGTTTCTGCATTTAATGCATAAAAACAAATTTATTCACTAATTTTACTATCATAGTTATACTAACAGCGAGAATATTTAAAAGTTATATTATATTTTCAAATATATTGTATCTTTGAAAATATAATATCTTTAAAAAAAATTCTAGGTTTTTGAATTACTCCAAAACAAGAATCCATCAATCTTCAACAAGCTAAAATTCATTTCTGGTGACATTTTGGAGGAAGAACTGGGCCTCTCAAACGATGACAGGCAAGAGTTGCAGAGGAACTGTCAAATTATATTTCACAGTGCGGCCTGTGTTCGGTAAGAAAAATATAAGATAGTTTAGTTATATTATATTATATTATATTATATTATATTATATTATATTATATTATATTATATTATATTATATTATATTATATTATATTATATTATATTATATTATATTATATTATATTATATTATATTATATTATATTATATTATATTATATTATATTATATTATATTATATTATATTATATTATATTATATTATATTTTCATGTTAAGTTAAAAAACCATATCTTATATCCATCCCTATTTGTATAATTTTCATTATGTATTCGGCCATATCAACCGGGCATTTAAATTATTTATACAAATAAAATATAAAAGGAAGTTTTTCCCACTATTTAATAAAAAAGAGAGACGTCATCTAATCGTTCTATGATATAAAATGTAATTCATTGTTACTCATATTTTAAATTAAGGTCACATGATAAATCGTAGGTATTTTTTAATATTATATAATATTGAAATATGAATTAATATTCCGTATATTTTGTAGATTTGATCAGAAACTGAAAGATGCGGTACATATGAACACCACGGGAACATTGCGAGTGTTAAATTTAGCTGAAACCATGGATAATTTGGAAGTGAGTAAACATATTGTCTGGGAGTGAGTCTGTCATTTTGGATTCATCAGTTTGATTGACAGTTTAATCTCGACTATTTAGGATTGAATTTCGCTTCAGGCTGACGATTTATGTCTACATACATATATACATTTTCAAATTCATATTAGATTTGTTATAAAAATCTACTACCCCAGAATCAGCTATTATTTAGGTTATTGAAACGTATCGAAATTATTATTAAACAAAGTTACGTAATTATTCGAACGCAATGTAGTTTAGTTTTTAATTTATTAATTTTATAATTATACTTTATAGGCTTTCGTTCACCTGTCTACTGCCTACTGCCGTTGTGACCTGGATGAATTGGACGAACGACTTTATCCAGCTGTTCATAAACCTCGGAAAATCATGGATATAGTGGAATGGATGGATGACGAAACCCTTAAACATATAGAGCCGAAGTAAGTTATTTTGGAACACAAACATCATTTATTTATTTGCTTTTTATCTGTAGTTATTTTAATAAGAAGCAATAATTAGTACTTTAGGTACTAGTAATTGACTATTGTCTATTAACATTATGCTTAATATTATCTGTCTACATTTGTGGCACTGTGATCGCACGAGGCGAAATTTTACACAAATATGACTATTATTTATTAAATATATTTTACATTTATTATTATTACGAGTACAGCATCTAGCGCTAATTTGTTTAAAAAATACTCTTACAAAAATTATGCTCCTTTTTGTATGTGTATTTTTTATGAGATAAAATTTACATAATAAAAGGATATATTCTTATTATCTGTTTTTATAGAGATAAGTAAAATTGTAGTATTGTTATACTAGTCGGTTAGTTATTACCATTTCATAAAGTGTTGAGAAAATTGTCGTTTGTAAAAGAAACAATTTTGAATCAGACTACAAGTTCAGTACAAGACCTTCAATAATTGAATTCATTTGGCGCGTTAGGGAAAATTTTACGATACGAACACCGTCAGAGAAAACCGACACCCTGAAGTTACCTATAGTCAACATTTTAGTTTTTTTCTACTGTAAGTGTTGTTTTTTCTACACACGAAGAATAAGGCAAAAATATTTTTATCTTGTTACGTCAAAGAAGTATAACTTCTAACGCGTGTACATAAGTACACAGACGGTTTATTTTAATGAGGCGCTTATGAAGCCTCTTCCATTGACGTCGAGCTTGAAGCGGAAATACCCCGAGACCTAACCCCACTAAAAATATCTCAACCCTTGCATTGTATGTGAAACAGATAAGCTTTATACGTACAAGTCATTCTAAGCGCTGAGTCTATCAGTCACTTTATCTTAGCCGAAAATATTAGTTAGCACATTGAGTGCTACCCAAATTACTGCAATTTACCGAATCGGAACCGAAGCAGACAATTAACAATCATAACACACAAGTCTAACAGGTTTTTGTTAAGTAATTATTAATAGTACATTATTTTTAATGGTTATTCTATTTATTGTGGTTAGATTTTGAACAAAAATATCATTAGTGTACTTTTAACGGGTTTCGTTATAACTATTTAAACCTCTGCTGAATTCATGATAAACTATTCTACTATTGCAACGCACTTGCCTGTTGGCAATGTGAGTGTCCATGGGCGGCGGTATTACTTAACATCACTTAAGCCAGTTTATCTCCTATTACATAAAAAAATATAAAACACATTTTACGCAAACGTTAATTTATAATCTTTTGAGAAACTATTGTTAAAAAATACTTTGTAACCATTATAACCGGCGAACGTAACATAATATATATATTTTTTTTTAGAATAATAGAATCTGAGCCAAACACTTATTCCTACACGAAAGCAATTACAGAAGACCTGGTTGCGGAGTACGGCAGCAAATTTCCGATAGCGATTGGGCGGCCATCTATCGGTAAGGGTTTCACTATTTAGTTCAGCTATGTGTTACTAGGTGGCGTTTAATTAAGGTTATCTAAGATTTATTACCAAAGAAATAAAAGCAAACTACACACATTTAATTATTGCTTAAATGCATGTTATGGGTAGCCCTAGTAATACTAAGTACTAGTGGTTCTGCGGTGTCAAATTGTGATTTTAAACCGTGAGACTTTAGCATAAGTTTCATAGAATTTACATAAAATATAAGTAGATATATAAGAAACATAAGATAAATAAAAATAAGATGGTATTAATTTTAATTAGATAAGTAAGCGTTTGGAGATGGGCTAATGTAAAAAGTTATATTTGTAGGAAATAAAAAGGCTTTTTTTTATATAAGAAACAAAATGTTGCTGCCATACTTTGTAATTAAATTATAAGTTTAATTTAATTAAAATGTTTATTTCAAGACAAATAGCTGGCGACATAATAGTATATTTATGTCGCCTATCTTATTTAGAAATAAACTAGATGTTTTCTATTGCTTTACAGCAGTTGTAATCAGTGAGAGAGATGAATGAACTTTTTGATTTTAATTTTTTAGTTACATCAGCGTGGAAGGAGCCGTTCCCAGGATGGGTGGACAACCTGAATGGTCCTACTGGGCTTCTCATAGGTAGTGGTAAAGGTAGGTTCTACAAATTAAGAATACAGAAAGAGGCTCTAAAATTCCCGATGGCATATTCATATTTCGTGAATAATTCCATTTATTATGCCTATGTTCTGCCTTTCAAACATCAATGTGTGTGTGGTTCATCTATGTCTTATTGCAGGTGTTATTCGAACTATGCACTGCGAACCGTCATATACCGCCGATGCTATACCAGTCGACGTGGTCGCAAACGGCTGTATACTTATTGCTTATGCCACAGCGCTTGACAAGTTAGTATCTACATTGAAAATAGCTGTCAAATTTCTTATTCTTAAATTAGTTTAATGCATTAAACAATTTGACGGAAAGAGACGAAAGAACTTTGTTAAAAGAATGTCTTTTGTTTTTGTTTTAATTTACCTTACTTTAAGCGTTATCAAGGCAACTTACATGACATTATCATTCATTTATAGAGCAAAGGAGGCCCAATTCTTCAATATCACGTTGTCAGATGTTCAAAAAATGACTTGGAAGGAGGTGATTGAGACTGGTAAGTTAAATTTTTATGCGCACATAGACAGAAGGTCATTGCTACACAGCCAGTAAGTGATACGATGACGAATGACAGTCGCACGTAGAAACCACTAGACCAACACCCCAGTGGACGTATATGTAACTATGTATATATAAGAAGGCCCAACAGCCCCTATAGTACAGATACCGGCAGATCTTCTTGAGTATGGAAGTGGGGGAAAGTTTGCGCATCGTATCGCAGCGCGGGACACAAACGTCAACTGATTCACCAATCACGCGATCGACACCCCCTCATAACACTTGTTCAAGATGTTTGCCGGTATCTGTATTTGAACCGGTTTGTGAGATTTTTTATTTCTTTTTAAGTATGATCAAAACCAAATTCTTTCCAGGCGAGAAGTGGGTAAACACGTACCCGTTCCTCATAGCTTTGTGGTACCCTGGAGGTACAATCAAGTCGTATTGGTTCACCCATCAATTGGCCGTCATCTTTTTCCACATCCTACCCGCGTACATATGTGATGGACTTCTCTTTTTACTTGGAAAGAAAACTTTGTAAGTACCTACACTGATGACAGGATAAAGACGTTTAATTATATCAATTTACAGTCAAAATCTGTACTACTCATATTTGGTAGTTTTAACAGCCAGGAACGTTGTTTCTAAATACCTAATACAATAGAATTCAGCCTTTGATTTGGGTCAATATAACCGGTATGTTGTTCTAAACGATGTCGTCGTAAGCGGTTTTGACTGTAGTTGGTTTTTGGAAGCACTGATAGGTACACTGCATCTCTAATTGAATACGCTTTATTATAATTGCATCAACAACAGTTTTTAACACCAAACCACCTTTTAAGTAAGCAACTAGTTTAAGATTAGTTTAGCTCTTATAATTACTATTTATTTATTTTTAAAAATACAGAAATTTATGTGACAAATTTATCCGTCAACCGAAGCGTCGATATAGAAATTAGATGCTTCAAGTTCGTCTCTGACATAAATTATATAAAAAATAAACATAGATCAAAATATGAATATGATTATTAATATTGATTATTATTATATGAACCTCAAAAATATATATATATATATATATATATATTAAATGCTTATTTAGCTCAATCATAACTTTACATAAACGGAAGAGAAGAACTGGCAATCAAATCTCCGCCACTCTTTTTATTCGTCAAGTTTTTTGTTTTACACAATGTTTGTGAGCTGCAACCATTACACCATGTTCCACATGACATCTTAAGTAAATAATAATAAAATAAAAACAAAGACTTGTCCTCTATCAGCAACACATGGTGAGATAGTAGCATGCACATATATTCTCGCGGGAAAAACACGCAAATACATAGTCGAAATAACTAACATCACCGCATACACGAATTCAAGTCCGACCAGTCACCACGTCCATGGACCATAACGCAATACTCCCTCGCAATATTTTTTATAGAAAGACAACCCGACGATATTAGACAATTACCAAAGTTTTAGTTATAAATACAAGCTTGTGGAATTTAATACTTCTTCATGTATAGAACCTTAAATATAATAAGTTCTTACACTGAAAATATGAATAGAATAAGTTCTTACACTAAAAATACTCAATCTCTCTACTTCGCATTTTAGGATTACATTTTCTTAATTAAACTTTGTGTTGTATTTTTAGTATGGTAAACGTTCAGAAGCGTATAAGCCACGGCCTTGGTGTTCTTCAATACTACACAACGAAGCAGTGGTGCTTCAAAAACACTCGTTTCCTCTCGCTCATGAACCGTGTGAGTGAGGAAGAGAGAGAGATATTCTATATAGATGTCAGTAAGTTGGACACACAGGAGTATTTAAAGGACTACGTGCTTGGAGCCAGGCATTTTGTGTGCAAAGAGGATCCTAGCACTCTGCCAAGAGCTAGAAAACTGCATACTATGTACGTATACATTAAGGATCTAAGATTAGTTTTTACATAGTTTGTAAAAAAAAATTAACTTTTTTCTTCAATGCATTGATACATAATAATATCTCAAAGAAAGATTATAAAAGAACTAGAAACATCAAACAGACAACATTATTCCATTTATAATATAATTTTTCTCTTCGACGAAAAAATAGAATACGTGGATAATATTATCCATCAAGGCATGCGTATGAAAGATTACATGGACACACTAGCGTTTCATTTAGTAATATGCCATAATCTTTCAACACCAACTGAAAAAAATACTCTTAATCATTTTAATATAAATACAATTTCCTTTATTCCAGCCGATACGTGGTGGACATCATAACGAAACTCCTCTTGGTGGGACTATTCTGCTATTTTCTTTACTCTTACTCGGACCTGTTCGCATCTCTTATCTCCTACGTAAACTCTTCTCTGAGAGCTGTTTTATCATAGATCAAAGTTCGTTCGATTATGTTTCTTAATAAGTATAAATATATGAATATTTTATGTATAAAAATTCTTAGAAATCTTAGCCTCGCATACAAAATATTAAATAATATAATTTTTATGAAACATATCCATACTTATTTATGGGGAATGTATGCTTTTATAAAAGTTCAGGTCATTTACCTCTTAAATGTCACGAACTTATATCTGACCCATCAGCTGTTTTTTATGTAGCACGCACAAATCAACTTGGCACCTGATTTGGCGATAATGACACTTGGTGAGGTGCCTAGTTAACTTCTGCGTGTAGTAATGACTACGTCCGCGTCAACTTCGTTTTTTACCGTAATTGACTAAAAATTGGCTCTTTTAAAAGGATACCTGGTTGTCTACGGGTACCTAATAGATTTATCTTTAATGTTTTTTGGCTGTTAGCGAATACTTTAACTAGATCAATATTAAATTAATTCCTAGTTTTTGTCGCACGGTCACACCGTTATACCACTATATTAACCATTTTAAAATAAACTATTTTATTAAGGTATAAATGGGTATTTCTTGTAAATATTTATTAAAAAAATATTTTTAATTCTAAGTTTTTATTAATAAAGGTTTTACGCAATATGTTGTCGTGTTTATAATGTAATACAATATGGGACATGAAAGCATTAAAATACCAATGAAAAACATATATACGAGAAGTTTATTTTATTTTATATAAAATTAAAAAAAATGAGGCTTAAGCTTTAATAGTTTACGGCACAATTTGATTTCATAGTTTTTCGAAGACATTTTAACCAGAGAACTAAAATAAATGAAAACTATACATTATTAACACAGTTTATACCTCTCTAATCCACCATAAAAAACTAAAATTTACATTTATACATTTGTTTTGCATTATACAAACATCCTATACAAGACGATACTATTCTATAAATGTGGGTGTCACCTCACTGGTTCCATATGAGAAGACAGAAGAAATCCGTGTGCTGAGCCAGTACAGCATCAGACCCCAAAATAGACACCTCACTATTATATCTACGCACCACATGCTGCAAAATATATTAATAATGTTAATGAGTTTGTACTTAAATGATGTTTTCATTTGATTTAATGGCTTTATTAAGCGGAGTTTAGGATACACCAATTAATGTGTGCGTTTCGTAATGTCTAAGATACAATACACAAGACTTAGCCCGTACATCAAAAATCTATTAGATTCTAACATAAGGTAGTCAAAGTTCAATATTATACATTTTGACGCATTTTTGATAAAATTCTCGGCCCATTTAACGCGCTGTAACGTTTTTCTGTACCCAATAGTAAAACGTTGCCATTTATGTGCTGTTAAGTATCAGAAAGTCGAAAATAATATTAACAATAACGCATAATTCTATCCCCACCCCGCATCGTAACGTTTTAACCCCCCCCCCCTCACAAATTCGTTACGTAATACTTAATGGTACCTAAGTGATAAGGACAGTACATACATAGTCATATGTCTCCTCGCTGCGGGTAGTGTATCATCGGATTCTTTCAATATAAACACGCGAGCAGCTCTGATGCAGTCTTCAAAATATTTTGATATGTCGAGACCTAAAAGAATATTAGCAATTAAATCAAGACGCAGAGATATCTGTACATTTTTTTGCTTCTCGACGTTTCTTGTGGACTAGATTTGTTTTTCTGATAGACTTCAATTAAACAAATATAAATTAAAATCGAAATGGATTAAAAAAAAATCAATGTCATCAATATCTTTCTCGATGCAATTCAGGCCATTTTTGACCCCTCTAAAACTTGTTGTGAATAAAATTAGAAGCCTGTATTTCAGTCCCTGCTTAAGGGACCTTTTGTATTAACACAATGCTTAAACAATTGATATAAGTAATAGCTGGAAACCAAAATGCTTTATGGCGTCTTTTGATTAAGAAATATGTATGTTTATTATTATTTTTATTTTAATATCATTTTTCGGATCCAAGTGGTCGGAATACAGCACATTCAGTGCGCGAATACTCACATCCGAGAGATAGGGATAGCAATTGTTTAAAAATATCAACGGAACGCTCGCACGGATCCGAGTGGACGGCACCGCTACTATGACCCCGCTCCACTCGGATCCGAGAAAAGAGCACTTAATGTGTTAGGTAATTAAATAATTAACAAAGCTAACAACATTATATACTGACTGTAACAATATATAATTTTTTCTGCCATATATTTACACTGAACTTGTGTTGTTATGCGATGTATTTATTTAAAACCTATAATAAATTTGAATATTGATAACAGTAGAGGTGGATAGGTTAGGAGGCGTCCATAAATTACGTGAGGTGTTTTTTTTAATTTTCTGCACCTCCCTCCCCCCCTGGTGAGATGTCGTGAGATTTTATTCAACCCCCTCCCCCATCCCCCAATCTCACGTGAGATTTTTCAAAATGTGAGTTGCGTTGGATTGTTGTTATAAAAAAACAAATTTGCATCGTGCTTATATTTACGACTAGTGATTTTAATCGTATTACGATTACGCTTAAGATTAAATCTTAAGCATGTACAATCTGGATGAAATGGACCAAAATAGTATTATGTTTTTTTGTTTCAATCAGAAAAAAAATTGCGTGATATTTGCCGAGACCCCCCCTTAAACAACTCACGTAATTTATGGACGCCCCCTTAGTAAATAACGTTATAATTAGACAGAAGGTCCCTAAGTTATGAGACAAATTTTTGTTGCAAGTTATGTATTTGATGACATTAAATATTGTGTTAGACTAGATTTGCATTGCGTTCCATCCGGTCGTTTACATGAACTATTCATTACATTTAGAATTTAAAAAAAAACTGTGACTCACCAACAGCGTCCACCTTATAGTCTCGTCTCTCTCTTATGTTGAGTCTCTGTCGCACAGTCTGAGCGATGTCAGATTTGAAATCCCATTGATTGTTTGTGTAATACTCGAAAACGTCAAAACCCTTACTTATGCGTTTGTGTACACGCATTAATCTGAAATGTTAAAAAAAACTCAAATTTCTGTATTTATTAACTACGTCACATTACAATTTCATAAGTAACATAAATTATAAGGAATGCAACGGACCTTACCTCATCGCTGAACAGACAACCTTAAAAAGTAAAACTAAATGCTAAGTGCAAGAATTGCCTCGGTTAATTAACAAAAATATAATTAAAAGTAACTATGAACCAGCTTCGGGCCTCTGGGAAACGGCGGATTAGTGCATCGGCTTAGAAGGGCGAGATTTGCCGCAGTTTGATAGTTTGCGAGTTACCGAGGAAAAAACTAATAATTGGATTTGCATTCCCTAATTGCCAATAAAATATTTAAATCTTATTAAAGGCAAGAGTATAAATGGGGATTTTGGATATTAAATAAAACTTCAAATCTTATAATAATAATAAACAATATAGTTAAGAGGTGTTTATCTAGTAGACTTATAAAATACCTTAAAGACGCAGGCAATCGTATGGAATAGCGGAGCATATTACCTAACTTTATAGATCCTTGCCGAAAAAGAGAACTGTGATATAGAATTCTCAACATACATCTATCAGAGGTGTATTTATAGACACGTGAACAACCATCTGACACATGTCAATAATTTAGGTGTCACAATTAGTGTGTTCAATGCCCTTGACTTGTGAACTGGTAGTAAATATAAATTTACAAGTAATTTAATTTTTTTGACGTTCATAATTGACTTGTTTACCCATATGAATAAAGATATTTTGATTTTGAATTGATTTTGAATGTTTCCCTTCATCAAACGAACGTGTGAGTATAGTTAAAAGTCGAGCAAATAGTCGGCAATATTACCCGTATCGAATTAATGTAGGTTAAATAATTCTAAAAATAATCAATTTTCTTTGAAATGTTTCGTATTACATACGCACGTGCTCGTGCCTTCACGCTTCAGTTGAAGTGAATATGACCAATTTGGTAACTTTCGAACTACGATTTCAAAGTAAAAATGTACTTATTAAAACAAAAGAGCATCAAAGCATTCTGTAACTTTCGGAAACTTGTTCTAGCAGTCAAATTTCATTCTGCATATAAAAATAAATCAGTGGCAGTACAACCTCTTTAGATCCTGGCCTCAGATTTCTAAATGTGTTTCATGATCATTTTTAAATTTAATAGGCAAGTAGGTGATCAGCCTCCAGTGCCTGACATACGTCGTCAACTTTTTGGGTGTAAGACATGTCAGTTTCCTCACAATGTTTTTCTTCACCGTTCGAGCAAATGTTAAATACATAGAAAGAAAGTCCATTGGTGCACTGCCGGGGATCGAACCTACGACCCTAGGTATGAGAGTCGCACGCTGAAGCCACTAGGCCAACACTGCTCTCATTCTATATATAAGCCATAATTTAAAGGTACTTACACTGGTTTGTATCCGAGACAGAAGAGTAAGGTGTCGACGAGTAGCGCGGGCAGCCAGTGGAAGAAGAACGCGCAGATGTTATGGTATAAGCGGGAGTGCTTCATTGAACCACCGGGATACCTAAAATTTTTTTTTTTATAGAACCGGGGGCAAACGGGCAGGAGGCTCACATGATGTTAAGTGATACCGCCGCCCATGGACACTCTCAATGCCAGAGGGCTCGCGAGTGCGTTGCCGACCTTTTAAGAATTGGTACGCTCGTTTCTTGAAGGACCCTAAGTCGAATTGGTTCGGAAATACTTTGCCAACCAAAAGCCATAGGAATTAACATGGATAAATGTGCCGACGCGCCTGGTAGACAGTTTAGAGATAGCTAATATAATAAGAAATGCCAAATGATTGTGGGCTTTGTATGACCTTGGTCAACAAAATCTCCACTCCAATAAGCATTGTGTGGCTTAATTTTCTTTTTATTGGCAGTCAAACGAACATACGGGATAGTAAAAAGCTAAAAACATCACTATCACAGTCCATTTTGTTAATTTGCGCATTGCCGGCCGTATTATTGCGTCCATTTTACCAAATGCAATTTCGCAAAGTTTCGTAAAACGTAAAGTTTCAGTTTTACAATCGTTATTTATGTATTATTGTTAATTGACATTTATTTTCTTATTTATCACAATTAAAACCTTTTTAGCACTATGACTTCTTCTATCTGTCCTGTGATTTTGTCTATGGTGTATATTATTAGTACATAAAAGACTCACCAAACAACACCATTAAGCGGCACTCTGTTCATGATAATGTCTCGTCCAGCGTCAATCATCTCTGTCCATGTCACCTTGATCTCCGCTGATGATGTGAAATTTATCACATTCGACTTTTTATCACTGTAAAAAGAGTATGAGCTGGTTAGTTTAACAAGACTGCTATGGTTACATTAATACAAACCACATTGGTTTTCTAATCTAACATAATGTGATATATTATATTATTTTGTAAAATAATTCTCAGTATCTTCATCTCACTGTTAATTAAATAAAAACGCAGTATTACTAGCACAGCCTATTTCTCTTAACAAAGTATTAATTAATCACAGAACTATATCACATGCCTTTTATACTTCTTAATTTTTAATGTTTAGACCTTACCCATATGACAAATAGTTCCAAGCCATTATCATAATACCATTGATGAATACGTCCACGGGTAAATAGTCAGCATAGCTGTTGCCTTTACAATACATGGTCCGGATCACACCTTTACCCGCACCTGAAATACGAATTTAGTTAATTTTATTACACCTTTTTATCTTTTTTTGCATATATTCGTATTAAAACTTTATCTTTAATGCGTCTTCCGTAAGTCCGTTAAACAGGCTGTATATAAATAAATATATCATCAATAAATCTTACTCAAGCTGTTTTAGATAAATTGTCTTATATAGAAGTCACGCATTCTAAAGAAAAATATGTTGATTAATAAATTTGTCAGTCATTCAGTTTTTATGAATTGGAGGATTTTTTTTACTCTTCTCCCATCGTATCCAGGGACTTTTTCTATCTCACAATTTTTTTTCAAAAAAACAAGAAATATATTTCACTGCGTCCAATATACACTATTTCACAAATGTTACGCGTCGGGAAATACGCCACGGCTACATCGGTAATATTTTTATTAACAATATACATGGGCGAGCCGGGGCGCAATTTCCCGCGAGACCCGCTCTTTCGGTCTTGTTTGCCGCCTTTATATATTTAATATTTTTTTTCGCAGAACCGTTTCAGGCACGGTCTGTGCTTTATTAACATATCTTGAAGGCCGTTACGGCCTCCAGTCATCTGCATTTGTAAAAGATGTACACGTATTTATTTGTATGCTATATAGTAAAATGCTACAGATATAGTACAAAAGTTTTAGTAACGGCTGACAATCGAAAAACAAAGAAATTATAGTAGTTCAGCATGTGTCAGATTCCTAGCAAGAAAAATGGAATCGTATTTGCTTCTGAGTCATACATAATTCTTTATAATACTACGAAGAATGCAATGATTTTCATAAGTATTTTTTTTTTCAAAGATAGCCAGTATCATAGCACTCGGAGTAAATACTTTTTTGATAAAAAAATAATCACCACATTAGGTGTGAATCTTCACACAGACTAAACTCACTTCCGGCGACGTTTGTCATTATAAAAAGATGTTATCTGAGCAGCAATTCTGTGTATCTAACAGCGATCTTAATATTGAGTTTTTGTACTCATAATAAGAGAAATCAGCGCTACGGATATTGACAGATCGATCGTAATTCCACACAAAACAGGACTTACCAATAAGCAGTCCGGTAGGTCCATTTATATTATCAGTCCATCCAGGCACAGGCTCTTGCCAGATCGGGATAACTGCAAGTTTTGACATAAATTTTAAATATTTTTTACCAAATATGCTATAGATTTTTATACAGTTTACAAAATGGAGTTTATAGTAATGTCTAAACACAAACTTTACTAAAATTTTCTGTTCAACAGGATGTCGAATAAATTTACAACGTAATTATCTGCGATATTGTTCAGTTGATGAGGTGAGGAAAAAAATTCATAAAAAATATTAAATTGCAAGTTAAGCCAATTAGTGGAATGGTACAACTACCAATTGGCTAACATAATAATAGAATACCAACGATACCAAATCAAATGATTATTATTTTGATTGTACTCGTAAGTTTATAATATAATGGGTGTCTCTACTTTTTTATTCCGCTAGTGAGCTATCGTTCCGCACTGTGGTAGACTGGTGCTAAGTTAAGTTTTTTTTTTATAGAACCGGGGGCAAACGGGCAGGAGGCTCATCTGATGTTAAGTGATACCGCCGCCCATGGACACTCTCAATGCCAGAGGGCTCGCGAGTGCGTTGCCGACCTTTTAAGAATTGGTACGCTCTTTTCTTGAAGGACCCCAAGTCGAATTGGTAGTAAAGTTGTATGTAAAGTTTTTAATTACCTATAGAAGGCCGCAGTATGATAAGTGGAATATCCTTCATGGCTTCCACTGCTAAGGCTTCTCCTAAAGCCTTTGTGAAAGCGTAAGAGTTTGGCAACTTGCTGAGTAACCTATAATGAATAAATAAATGGATAGAACATGAAATAACACATTTGTTCTTCATAGATTATGTATTAATTAATCTTCTTGAATTATTTATTGTATATTTTTATTCTGTTTATATAAACATGTATTGATAATTATTTGGATAGAAATAGATCTACTAATAATAAACATAATAAATTAAAATTTTAATTTTTACTATTTAGTGATTATAAAAATCATTAATTTGTTTGTATTCAATTATTCATAGACATACTAGCGGATCCGACAGACGTTGTCCTGTCTACACGTCTTTAATTTCAAAATTTCAATTTTTAATAAGCCATTTTGATGAAAATTATTATTCAAATGTTATGACAATAACTAACGATCCAGCTCATGGTCACACACGATATAACACAATGATAACAAAACTTTTTTTAAATTTCGGGACAGACTAAAATTAAAATTCGAATATTATTTAAAATTTGACACTGCGATGGTAGCGCCGTCTGTCGGATCCAATGTAAAACATTCCAAAATCAACAACAACTAATAAATTGAAAATTAATTAAAAAAACATTGTCCAGCGGACAAAATTGTGAATCTAAACCATTCCCAGATCCCCTTGAACACACACAAAAAATTTCGTCTAAATCGGTCCAGTCGTTTAGGAGGAGTTCAGTCACATACACACGCACACAAGAAATATATATATTAAGATGAACTACGGAAGAGTTGACCCATAATTTAGGGATGTCGCAATAAACTTAAGATTGATTCTCTCTCTCTCTCTCTCTTGGACGTTCTGTGTCTCTCTTACAGTCAATCTACATACTTTAATAAAGCCTTACTTTGGAGTTATAGCAGCAATGGTCTCCTCATCCATCCACTGGACAGCTTCAATGACCTTATGAGGGTCAGCTGGTGGTGGGTAAGGACGCTCCTCCAGCAATTTCTCATGCAGGTGGCAATATGCAGTCGATATGTGGAAGTGCAGCTGAAATATTGGCGTTTTGAAGGCAAATACTTTAAAAACCTATGGCACTACAAGGGAACAAATTCGATCATTATATCAGGTCACTTACTTTTAAGTTTTTGCATTGTCTTGCCAACTCCAATACAAGTTTTGTACCGCGAACGTTCAATAGCACTGCTTTTTTCAATTCTTCGTCGAATCTACAATAATTTCACGTATAGTTAGTATTAAAGTATTATATTAGTTAAGTATTACATTCCGATCTATTAATAAAAAGAGCTTGACTTGGCAAAACTAGCCCTAATTATAACTTAAAATGAATAATAATAAAATTTAAATAAAATACAATAAAAAATATAATATAAATTAAAAGAAATACATTGAGTCTAATCTAATTCAATTCAATTATATTATAGCGCTAAGAACGAGTTTTGCTCATAAAACAATACGTTGCCAATGGAAAATTAGTTTTTCATTGCGCCTTTATACCCCCATCTGACATACCTGACAGTAGCAGCAGCATGCACTATCATATCCACTTCATTTATAAGCATCTGTCTGTCTTCTTCACTGATAGCTAGGTCTGGTTCGCTCACATCACCACATACAAGCGCCATTTTGTCGAGCAGAGGTTCTACGCCGCCTTTGAGGTTTCTTACCTTCTCGAAGAGCTGTAAATTATAATAATGCCTTTATATATATAATTCTAGATTCACAAATCAGCCCGGCAGATGGTGCTGCAGCCGGTGTCTCGTACATATATCTATATAGCGAATAAACAGCTGGTATATATAAATATCTTCATCTTATTATCATTTGACGATCCGAAGTAGTAGAGGCCTGATGACCTGTAACACAGGTGCACAACCTTTAGTAGGCATCAGTCTCACATTAATAATAACAATTACTCCAAAGAAGAATGACAATTATTTAGATACATTACTGTAACATATCATGTGTGAAGTTTTGTAAGTTTTTGTGAGAAATAAATAAATATTATTATTATTATATTATCTTCTGTGCAAGTGTTCGTAATTAAACTCCTAAACGGCAAGACGGATTTCGTTGAAATTTTTGTGATTTACATTATTAGATTTTTATTCGTCACACTTGTGATCAAGACAATGTCCGTCGGATGCGTTAGTTTACTATATAATTGTAGATGTTTAAAATATTTTCTTATTTTGGATTATCTGAGAAATATCTTAATGAGCTCCAGGTAGCCGTATGGCATACGCCTTGGCGGTTAGCATACTCTAACATTGAAGTCTTATTTTAGTTCATTGTATCCTATGTTTTGTGGCACGCGGTATTTTTAAGAAGTTTTTAAAATTAAAATTAAATGAACCCGTAAAACCTCATATATTTATATATTAAGTAATCGTCACATCTGAACGTTGTTTAGGGCTGGTTTTTGTGTGTAGAACTAGCTGCCCAATGAATCATTATCTGAATCAATCGACTTAGGGTCCTAAAAGAAAAGAGCGTACAAATTCTTAAAAGCCCGGCAACGCACTCTCAAGCCCTTTGGCATTGAGTGTTCATAAGCGGAATCACTTAACACCCGTTTTGCATGTTCTATAATAAAATTCTATTTAGTAATAGAACACGTATAGATACGTAGTAAATAAGCGTGCAATATGGATATAAGGTTACAGTTGTGTTTGTACGTGCAATAGCCAAGAGGTGTGACGAAAGGATATGTCGCAAAGTTACATACATGACTTGTACTTAGACTAGGGCTAAGTGAATATGATGTTATGTAACTATTGACTACTTATATAAAATAATTTTTATTAGAGATCCGTTCTTAACGTAATGAGCGCACGTTTCACAAGGAAGTATTTTTATGTAATAAAATCAATTGTTGACTTAATATGACACTTCTTCACGCGTTTTTTTTTATTACTTTTTCAACTCAACTCAAGATGTCATGTCGAACATGGTGTAATGGTTGCAGGTTGGTTAATTGAAAAAACTTGGCGATTTAAAAGTGCGGTGGAGAATTTATTGCCAGTTTTTCCCTTCCGTTTTGCGTCCTTGATTTGAGAACTGGCAGTAAATGTAAAATAAGAAGAATTCAATGTAAATTTTGACGTTCATAAGTGTACATTATGTTACCTACATGAATATTTTTTTTTTAATTGATTTGATTTTAATGTAATTCGAATATATATGTTATGCAATCGTGAGGCTTTTCTAATATTAACAAAACTAGATGGTGTAAAATCGTTTTAATTGCAACGAAAAATGCTACAAATAGATGTGGTTTTTATGATAAAGCAACTTGTTGTCTAAAAGAGATCGCTTATTAGCAATAAGGTAACGTAATCCATTTGTTATTTTACATTTTTTTAAATGTCTAAAGCCTTATTAATATCGCCAAAATGTTTCATGTTCCATAGAATATACATGGTTTTGGACGTGCGATCTCATTGTATAGGTTAAATAATAGTGATTAAAATTAAACTTACGGCATCTGCAAATAGTTCTTCAAGACGCTGCTTTGGGGTTTTTCCTTTCTTCGGGCGGATGAGAAGAATTATCTTACGGATATCCGGGCATTTTCTGGAAAGATTAACAAAATAAACAACAATGAATTTAAGTTTGGTGATAATATTTATTATTTAATTGATTCATAAATATTATTTACAAACTATATTCTACAACTATTAAATAATAATAGGAAATTTTCAAAATGTCATATGTTTGTGATCTTTTATTTTATAAAGCAACATGCAACTTTTTATGTATAATTGTATATATATAACTTTTAATGCATTAAGTGATTATCGCATTAAGATATAACCAAAAATGCGTCTTAAACGAGTTTATGCATTTATAAGCTCATAAAATTTTATAAATACGTACCGTAGTAATTTCTCAACAAGCACCTTCCCCATGAAGCCAGTACCACCAGTGATGAAGACTGTCAAGTTCGCGAATGTTTCCGCCAGCCGATCTGGGAGACAGTCCACCTCATTCGCCGATAAACCTTCAGACGACATTGCTCTGCAAAGAAATAGGGTATCTTAAATTGTATTAATTAATTATTCACAAAAATAGATACACCATCATTACAGTACTAAGCCAATACGATAATTTCCACTAAAATTAAATAACACGTGTTTCAAAAGAAAGTTTACATTTAGTTTCAGAGCGTTATATGAAAATGTTAGACGACTTATTGGTGCCTGAACTTCTAAACTTTTCTGGCTATTATCAAAGAACATGAATACAGCAGGACGAAGCAACGACACACAATATGTCTCTGCCACGTTAGTGAAATTTTCTCAGGCAAATTTATCTCTAGTAGAGGTGACATAAACTGGCCAACACGCAGTCCTGTTTTAACATATGATTTTTTCTTATAGGGTTATTTTAAATCTGACGCCAATAAGCCGACCTCCCTGGCGCAATGATCAAAGTATTTAAGTTGTAAAGGTAAGATTTTATTTGAACTCACAAGAGTTACTTTATATGTTTGTGTGAGTAGTATTTATTATGTTGTATTAACAATAATCAGATTGGAATATTTCTCTCTCTTTCTTGCTTCCACTCAATGTGATGAAGTCTCCTTGAAGCGCTTAATATATATAATTATCGTGGTGAGCCTTGAACCTCTCATTTCGACTCCATCTGTTACCTGGCAGAGGCCTTACACTTTGCGAGGCCCTTTGTCCTTTGTGAAAAGAATTCATTTTTTCATATTTGAGCAGAAATGCTAAAGTGATTCAAATAAATAAAATTTGAGTTTTAAAATATTTTACGTTGAAAGGTTTACAAAATTAACAAGTATGTTTAATTTTGAAACTGATGTTTGCGGCTTGCTAAGACTACCTCTAATTAAAGCAATCTAATGAAAAACCTACGTTATTCTCGATTGAATTAATAGCAAATCGGCTGAAAGCCGATCTCGTGTCATCGAGTTTCTCAGATATGTATTAATAAGGTTTGCGCGCGAGGCCCCTGCTGAGGAAACCCTGGGCTATTTCCCTGTTCGCCACCCCCAAGGCCACCCCCAAGGCCACCCCCAAGGCCACCCCCAAGGCCACCCCCAAGGCCACCCCCAAGGCCACCCCCAAGGCCACCGCTGATCTTTTATCTATTGATTCAGGCATCCCGTACTTATTTAAGGGTTTATATATTTACAACTTTTCTGTTAGGGTAAGGCTTAGAAATGCGTAGGGTTGTCAAGTTCTTAGTTCACACCTCCTCATACATTTAGTTATCTAGTGAAGCAGCTGCTGCCCCTAATACATATAAATTTTATACACATCTCACAGTCCACTGGCTGGTTAACTGTAGCTGTGTACATATGTTATGTGTACATATATAATACAAGACGAATCAGTTCGAAGTAGAAAAACTACCTTACATAATACTGACTATATATTAGTTTGTTTTTCGCATTACAAGAAAATAACCAGTTAGTATCTTCCTTATGAGGGGAAAGAGTTATATACATGAAATGCTAGACGATATAAGTATTCTATTCACGATATTCACGTATGACCTTGCTGTCTGTCTGTCTGTAATCATCAAACATCTGTACAAATTTTTAATTGAAACGGACTATAAAAACCCACATTACTCAAGATCAATTAGATTCAACAAAAAAGAGCGTACCAATTCTTAAAAGACCGGCAACGCACTCGCGAGCCGTCTGTCATTGAGAGTGTCCATGGGCGGCGGTATCACTTAACATCAGGTGAGCGTCCTGCCCGCTTGCCCCCTGTTGTATAAAAACATATGTAGGCACTTATATAAAATATATTATTAAATACAATGCCTTCCTCGGGAATATACAACTGGTTTAAAAATTCAGTAAATCAATTATAAATTTTAAGTAATTAAGTTTGTTATGGAAGAGCTGGGAACCCTAAAACAGGTATTTAAAAGGGTTTCCAAATCTTACACTTTGAAAAGAATATGTACTTAAAATGAATGAAGACTTTATTATTATTATTATCAAAAAAAACTTTTAACTGATTTAAGACATTAAAATAACTAATTATTATTGTAGAAGTTCTAATATAGATTGTAATTAACGATTGGAAGCTGATTAAACCGACGTATTGTAATACTTCCGTCGATTACCTACCTACTTTACTTCTTATTATAAAGTTTTGTAATTTATATCAACAAAACAATATAATAAGTTTTTACTACTTTAAACTAACGTATAAATAAATTCAGCCATAGTCAAATAGTTTGTGTAATTGTATATTTATTTATGTCAAAACCAATCTTAATAATGTTTTTTAAATAAAAATAAATCAGTGGAGCTACAACATTTTTAGGACTGAGCCTCAGATATCTGTATCTGATTCATGATCATTTTAATAAGCAATGAGGTGATTACCCTCCTGGTCCTGACGCACGCCGTCGTTTTGGGTCTAAGGTCAGTTTCCTCAGGATGTTTTCCTTCACCGTTCGAGCGTATGTTAAATGCGCATATAAAAAGAAAGTCCATTGCATAGCCGGGAATCGAAAGACCTCAGGGTAAAGAGTAGCACTCGTCCAATAATATTTTTATAAGCTTATATTTATGTAACAGGAATCCTCACCTGATGATACCCAATATAATACCAGAAGGCTCCCGAGTGCGTTTATTTATTTATTTATTTAGTACTCCTACAGCTAACATAAATTATATATAATTAGAAACAAATACACTGAGAATATAGCCAAAGATGGAATACATACATTTTACAACAAAAAGATTTATAAAAGGGAACAAACAAACAAAAAAAAACAACACAAACAAAAAAACTCAGCTTGTCAGCTTTAAAGCCTTTTGTTTTTTCTTTTATTTATCTTATGATGAGATGTCTTTTGTTTATGCCGCCAATTCGGCGGGAATCGAATCACCGAGAGTTAATAAGAGTTACTACACATATGACAGGTAGAAAAATGTCGTAATGCGACCTTTGATGAAAACTCATTGTAAATTACGCATACATTACAAATTTGTGATTTGACAACTTTGCGCAATGGCGGTGTAAGTAGGACAGTACAATTACTATGAATGTCTGTGGTCTTTGATATCTTCGTGCTTAATTTAACGTTAATTAAGCCAGCTGAAGTCGCGACTTTGTTGCGTTATTAACACGCCATAACTTTTATTTATACACCCGGATAACGAGATCTGGAACCTCTGGGCAACAGAGGAATGCAGTAATTAAAATAAATATTTTTTTTCAGTTGAGTCTTTCAATCAATAACTTATTACGCGTTTTTAGTATTAAATAACAATATGATATCATGTGTGTACAAAGGTAAATGGTAGTGAAAAAAGTTATTTAATTGCATAAACGCAGCTTGAACGAGATAAAACTCGTAACAATTTTACAAAGTTATATCACACAATAATTACATTTATAATATGACATTGACATTGCACGGCCCTGACACAATGAATTAAATGTTAAGATTAATTACCATAAGTACCGGAACTTTAATATTTAATTAAATTATTTTGTAACGTTGTATTTTTATTTATAATTTGAGATATTGGAAGAGTCAATGTTGGACTGTTTTCGTACAATTAAAACAAAATCTTAAGTCCTAATGGAGTCAAGAAATATGTAAGATAAACGAACTTGTTCTGTACCTTACAAGCAAAAACCACATAAATACACTATGTATATAATCTATGGAATACTATCCAACATGCTAATGCCATAAGTATTTCGCTGGCTATCGAACCCGCAGCAGTGTTGGACTGGTGGCTTCAGCGTGCGACTCTCATCCTTGAAGTCATAGGGTCGAGCCCCGACTGTGCACCAATGGACTTTATTTCTGTGCGCATTTAACATTCGCTAGAACGGTGAAGGAAAACATCGTGTGGAAACGGACATGTTTTAGACCCAAAAAGTCGACGACGTGTACTTGCCTATAGATTGAAAAATTATCATAATTCAGAAATCTGAGGCCCTGACTAAAGAGGTTTAAGCAAGACTGATTTTTTTA
Organism: Pieris rapae; assembly: GCF_905147795.1. NCBI lineage: Eukaryota > Metazoa > Arthropoda > Insecta > Lepidoptera > Pieridae > Pieris > Pieris rapae. The sequence continues at coordinate 2,240,304 of NC_059523.1, read as the reverse complement.
ATCGAATCCACCCATATCATTACATTACACCTTATAACCTCTTACTAGTGCTTACAAAAGGAACGCCGGTTCAGCGATTAATGCCTACCGGCCCGAAATAAATGATTAAATTCGTTACTGAGACACGAGTTAACATTTTGCATTCACCATTAAACCAACAATCACTATTTGCAGTAGGTCTCTTGTACTTAAAATATGACTCCGTTATAAGCCTCATTTATTTAATTGTTTAGCGTAAAATTGCATTAAACTCGTAAAGCCATGCATTGCGTGTAGATCGATTTAGCATTGTAATTGTTGCAACATGCAGTTGTTGCAATATTTCACGAAATATCGCTTGCGGAGAATGTCTTGTTCTAATAGTAAAACCTTAATGCGTTAAGGAAGGTTTGAGAAATAGGAATATAGCAATGTTTGTGGTAGTTTTTTATAAAACTACCAATTCCTTTAAGACATACTTATCAGATCATTATTGATGACGTAAGATACAAATCACCGTATAAATAAAGAAAGATTGTCATAAATACGAATAATTATTAAAAGTCTTGATCTATTATTTATAGTTATAATTTTATGTTGTTTCTCAACGTTACATGTCAAAAAAATTTCATGAGAATCTATATAGAAATTTATATAATTAGTTTTAAATGCATAACAAAGTAAAATTAAAGTAATTAGATTTTGTTAAATACTATTTAACACCTGTAATGTCTGCCTGCCTGTAATGGGATAGCACGGCTGGATGTTTTAAATTTAAATCATTTTAATAATATATAAATATACTAATGATTAAAAACATTTTGAACCCGATCCGTTTCGAGTTTGTGTTACCAACAAACAAATATATAAACATTGCAGTTTCCATAGATAATTTCCTAGAGCCATTAAAAAAGACGTATCTCTTACGTAAGTCTATTATCAAAAAAAAGTAAAAATCAAGTAATGTCAACTTACGGTTAAGTATTACAAGGTTAAGTAGCCATTATATAAGTGTACATTACCTATGATTGTACTTTTCTAAATTCCGTTTCGCAAGTTTAAGAGATAATACTGTGTACATTACTGTTTAGTTTGTTACAGTTTCTATAGACGTAGCAATGAGCAAGTTTCAAGCGTGTTATAGTCAACACTAAGATCATACTTTCAAACCCCAGCCTTGCAGTACAGACGCAGAAGACTTATGTAGTTGTCTATCAGAAAATATATAAAAAAGAATCAATGAACGGAAAGAGAGAGAGAGAGATTCGGGAAGTTTGTTCGAACCCTTTATATCCATGTGAAAAATTAATTCATTCACACGAAGAAATAACCTATGTTATGATAATTGTTCAAATAAAAATATCGTAAATGTTACTTCGGTTTTCCAAATCATTAAAGTTTACTCTCGTGAAAATTTAATATTTTCCTACATCTACTTGCGATCAAGTTTTTAATTACTACCTAAGAACGGAACCCATAATTCTGTCTGGGTTATCAATAAAGCCAATGATGAATCGCTTATTTGAGGGATGAGTGATGAAGCTGTAAGCGTGTCATTCTCAACCATACAGTCATACCTTCAATCCTCAAAGTATGCCGTAAAAGTGCAGAATATTACGTACATCTATAAAAATACTAGAAAAGGATACTTTATGAGACTGAGAACCAATACAATATTGCAGTATCTTAATACTGTTTCTAATACCTTTTACGATATTTATCGTGTACAGGGATTTGAAGGCCCTTCGGGGTTGAGTGACACCAACATCTTTGTTTGTACATGTTTTAGAAGGCTCTGTACCATGAGCATAGTGCTCATAGACATAGCTCGGTTCATTATTAATTGAATTCTAGTCATTGCAACACTATCTTTGCTGTGTCGTTCTTACGCATTAATTACAATATACGAAAAAAATGTATGTTTCCTTTGATATCAATAAATGATTTTAAACGCTTTGTAACAGGTTCAGTGTGAGGTGTTAGTACATATGTAGAGAGAATTGTTTACCATATAATTGATGAATTTAATGTGATATTTGCTACAGCGGCAAAATAATTCACAATAACGTAAGAAAATATGTTTCTTGGAAATGATGGTATAATGGTTGGCATTTGACGGGACCACAAAAAATATATATTGTATCAACACACGAAAAAAGAAATTAAAGAAACATCTTACAACCAATATGTGTCCTCGATAATTTATATTCAATAAGTTTACAAATGTAAATATTACAATAAAGATATTAAACTATACAGCAAAAGAACCTAAGAGACTAACAGAATGCCTTTCCTGTAATCGGATAGGCGATCCGAAAAGAGTATGTAGGTCGAGTCAAAGTAAAATGAATGAAGATTCTACCTAATTATTTATTCTACTGGTAGTTCGTTTTATTAGCTAACGCACATTGAATGTAATTTAAAATTAGAATAACTTAACCCTAGTCATTTCCGGTCATGTAATGTATTTGACACAAAGATTGCGTTATGACGTACGAGCATTTCTGAGAAGACGAGACAAAACAATACGTATTGTTATTGTATGACATTAATGACTTGCATCACAGGGCAAGGTGTAACAAAGACAATATGAATTATTATATAAAGAGATTTCGTAATAAATTAAATAAAAGCGGTGTAAGACAAGCGCGCGAATCTCCAGACAGGAACAAACGAGACGTTGTTCGAACCTAGCCCTTTCTAACAATGGCGAAAAGCACCTAAGTTATTATATGTATAATTGTTATATTATAATTGTTTAAATAAAAATATCGTAAATATGACATCGGTTTTCATATTGATCAAAGTTTGCTCTCATAAAAATTTAACATTTTTCAACCCAAGGAAGAAAGAAACCCATAATCCTCTCTGGGTTATCAACGAAGCCAGTGTTGAAATACTTATTTGAGGAACTGGGGATCTCTAAGTTGTATTCTTAACCCTGCAGTCGTACCTTCTAATCCCGACCTTAAAATATACTGTTTAGACGCAGAAGATTTATATACATATCTTTAAAGATACCAGAATAAAATACATTGTGAGACTCAGAATCCATACAAGATTGCAGTGGCTTATTATTATTTAGTCCATTTTACGAAATTTACCGTGCATAGCCCGGATTCGAAGGCATAACCTTGGTTGAGGTTCCTTTATTGTGCGACAAGAATAAATTAATTATTTAAAAATAACATTACAGGTAGTTGGTAAATTTACTTAATAGCTCACTTTATTTATTCCAACTACGTTACATAATTCATGATAATTATATTTTTACTTAATCTACGATATGTTTTTGCACTGGTAATACTATGTTAGTAATGAAAAATTTAACAAAATCTCGAATAGTTACAAAATGTTAACATTAAAAAATACACGTATAATAACGCTATAATAATAAACGTTGATAAAATTTAATAAATAAATCACACTAATTAAACAATCTTAATATGATAAATATACGAAAATACGACGACGAAATACGACGAAAATACTTTACTTTAGGTATGTTACATAGGTATTATCATTAGCAAGGAAATAATAGTTTCGGCTTTAACACAGTTTACGTAATTTGACAAAACGATTGTATGATTACACGAAATACTTTGTTCATTAAAATAGTTACATTGATGTTATGAAATCTACTTGTAACTTAATGTTCCAAGGCCGAATCTATTATAGAGCAGAATTTGTACCATCCCTCGTTGTCTTTTTTGTTTGATAAGTGAAAGTGCAACCTCTGGTGCGTTTTATATACAAGATATATTATAAGCGCTGCTTTTGGAAGCGAGACATTTACATCATTAGTATTCTGTTTTTTTTGACGTGACAACGTCTTATAATTTGATGGAACTGGCTGCACACACGTTTTAAACAATTATTCTTATATTTCTTATTCAAAGCAAAAATAGTACTAGGTAAAGAAATGTTGCATGTTAGATGCTATCGCACGCGTTGAAGTCTTTTCCAAAGATAGATAAATAATTTATCCTTCTGCTTTAGCATGACACTGTAGAAAATATTAATAATTGAGGAATATAGGTAAGCATGATTCTATTTTGTCTAATTACCTTAGTAGCTATACGTACTTAAAAAAATAATCGCAATATAATTTCCTGCGCAAAACTAGAAGATGCTGGGCCAATTTTGAACATTTATTCCTTTAACTAGGAGGAATTTTATAAAGAGATCGTAAAATAGAAAAAACAATGATATCTTAACAGTTTTTATTACGAAAAAGAGAGGAGTCTCTCTAGGAAAAAAAATCCCATTTGTTGATATGTACCTAATTAAAAGGTAGGTTAAGTAAAAAAACATATTAAGCTGAAACTAAGTTCGCGGGGCTAAAATAAAATAAATATTATTTTATATTTCTATAGAGCGAAAGCAGGGTTGGGTTTTCCTTACGCTATTAGATATAAATTGTTAGATATAGGCTCGGTAATCTTTAAGTAAACTATATTGTTTTCACAGTAGTTCATTTTATAAAGTAACATTCATAAACAATTCAAGTTAAAGAATACTTAAAAACAAGTAATTCATTGACCTAATAATTACTTACACAGAATTCTAAGTTATTTCAATACTAAATAAATAAAATATTTGCCCTTGTTTGAATGTTAAAACTCATTTGAAATACTAATTTATTGGGAGTTTAGTTGCGTACAATTAATTGTAATCTTTAATAGAATGAATTACACAATGTAAATTTAGGTAATTATTTATATCAATCCAATTATTTATTTCGCTTTTTAAAATTTAAGATGTTTTGTTCTTAATTCTAAACACAGAGCAATTTTACTCCGTTCGCACACACATTTTTTAAAATAACATATTTTTTCAAATAAATTGCTTAAAATTTTTCAGTATACAAGAGATAAAATCCCATACATATGACAGTTTAGTAAATACTTGTGTATTTTAAATAAAAATACACTTAAAAAAATTGTTGAATAAGATACGGCTTCTAATATGGACTTGACAAACAGATAATGTCGGTCACGTTTTCAAACAAGATTTAGGTAATACGACGATGTAAATGCTTCATCTGATAAAAATAGTTGCATATATAAAGGCGGCAAATAAAACAGAAAGAGCGGGTCTCGCGGGGAATTGCGCCCCGGCTCGCCCATGAATATTGTTAATAAAAATATTACCGATGTAGTCGGGGCGTAATTCCCGACGTGTTAAATAATATCAGTGAAATATAAAGTCCCTGGACACTATGGCAGGGGAGTAGAGTGAAAATTATTTAAAAAAAAAAATGCTTCATCTGTGTAAGTACCGTAGACCTACCCATTTCAACAAAACAACATCAACCTTTGGCCTGTTAAATATTTGAAAGACTACCTCATCTGTAACCCATATATGTATCGCGTTAACCAAGGACAATATTAGAAAAGCCTGAGTTATGCAGAGTGAGAAAAGTCATCCTTGGTTTGAACTTTAAACCAATGGAAATCTGGCAGCAGTAAATAGCTTGAGAAAACCAGCAGCAGAGAATGCAAGTTCCGGCGTGTCAGGCACAGAAAAATGATCACCTACTTGCCTTACCAAAAAACAAATGATCGCGAAACAGAACTCTTAGGTAAAACCTTAAAAGTTTGTTGCGCCATTGCTTTTTGCGAGTTTCACTTACAACTATGAGTTTTCATACAAGTTTTTACAATTACGTAAGCATTTTTAAATTCTAGTAATGTTAACTTAATACGCATTTAAAATTAGTCCTGGCTGTTCAGTTATATTTATAGATAATTTAGCATTCTAATGGTGAAAGAATTTAAGAGTTTCAATTTAAGAAACACAAAAATACAAATTATAAGTCTGATTATCAAGTCTTTTATATTTGTTAACGAATAATATGTTTGTATGTTATATACATTACCGAATTGACTGAGACGTGTAAGTAATACAAATCATAATAATGAGAAACCATATACGTTGAACTATTGAATAATGGCATGTTGAATAAATACTACAGAAAAATATTCGTCGGCATCTGCCGATATTTCATTTTTTATATATCCATATAAAAAATAAAATAAAATACGTTTATTTTGGAACATAAGATCATCATGGTATCACTTATTCCACGTCTTTAAATTCGAGCCTGTTGGCATCCCTAATAATCCATCCATAAAAATTAATCATAAAAATTGTAACTTTATAGATAATGCTAGATTGTTTAAAGTAAGTTATAAGTATAAAATTTGTAAAAATATATTTAATTAGTACTGATTTTGCTTGATATGTATTGTAAAATTACAAAATGTAATACATATCATATATTATAATTTAATGTTTACGATATATAAAATAAAAATTAATCAGAAAATATGTTCCTAAGCGCAAAGTCAAAGACGGTTGTCTAACTTGAGTTTTTTTTTTAATTTACTTCTGGATCTCTGACAAAGGTGTCCAGAGAAAAAATATGATCATAAAAACCATTTTTTTATGATCATATTAAGGCGAATCGATGTTCTATAATATCGATAATATTATTTTTAATGTTTTTAATTTAAATTTAATTTATTTTATTGCATAGAATATTGCACTGTAATTACTGTTCATTTAATTAATATTTTAGTAATCTCATATATCACGCAAAACTGTCTAAAAACATCGTAAAAGAATTCTGTTGCAAATACGTAAATATATTTTTTAAATTTAAAAAATACTCACGAAGATTTTGAAAATCTAAAATTGGAAAAATCACAACACAAAACACGTTTAAATGGGTTAACAGAAAATATTGAACTGCGATCTTAGCTATGCGAATTGCAATGAAGTTTTGCAATGTACTTTGTGTCACTAGCTCACGGACCTCACTGTGTATTTGTGGCGCAAGATAGACACTTTTCTGTGATCGTTTAACAACTCAGTATTTCACACTAACGAAACAACTGTTGGATGTACTTACTGCTGTCCGCAATATTGCTTGACATAGATCTCCCGAAATTCATGTGTGTTCATTATAATCGCAAATTCGAACCAATAACGTTATAGCTAAACAAATCTTGTCGTATACCTTTTAAAATACATATATACTTATTTCCTATAAAAAGCCATTCCTTCTTATTTGACTTAATGTCGTATGGGCAATAGGCATAGTGTCCACAGTGAATCTCCATGGCGTTCGCTCCTGACCCCGTTTGCATCTTAGGGGCATTTTGGTGATTTGTACAATTTTGACTTGTATATATATATTTTCCTTTTTATTATTTCCTTCAATATTATAAATACAAAAACACCATAATACCACTAAGGTATTAAAGTTGCTGCCTGAAGGGCTATACTACAAAACAAATTATTTTTAATTCTTTACAAACTAAAAAGTTTAGACAAAAAAATACAATAATGAAACGAAAACATTAAACAAACAGAGAGATATAAAATATATCTTTAATCTTTTATTGTAAATGTAAATGCTGTCGATTTATTAGTATTAAGTATTTAGGATTCACATCAATAATTACTCATACGTTTTAGTAGATAAAATTGACAAGCTATAACGGAGTGTCCAAAAAAGCATAGCTGGGAATAGCTTGGGACATCATCTGACCCAGATATCGTTGCATAGACACTATAGAAAGATAGTGCGAGATTCAAGTAACCGATTGGCAGTAGCGCAAGATTGTCGATGGTGGCGTTTTTTGTCTTGGAGGCCATGACTAACTGTGGGTTGCGCCATCGGTGTTATTCTGTTTTAAGGAACATGGTGTAAGCACATTAGTGCCATTGTATTTATATATTTCTTATTTTAGAATTATATAATAGTAATAGTAGTAGTAGATTTCAGGTTTCTTTATACCAAAATAGAGACTAGAGCAAGAATAATACTACAGACATTCGTGAACTGTAAAAAAACGTATATGCTCCTATGTACACCGTTAGAAGTGGCGTAATAAAATTTTTTTTTATATATTGCCTTATTCTACGTTTGTAGAAATAACTACACAAACAATAGAAAAAAGTATTTAATACATTATAAGTTTTATTGTTACGCATTATCAGGTTCAATAAAGTTTATTTAAATTATTATTAAAGAAAATAAAAAGAAAAATATTATAATTAAAGAAATTGGCGTTTTTTATTTTAAAATGTTGACTACGCTAACTTCAAGGTGTCGATTTATTGCGACGGTGTGCACGCGCGTCGTAAAAATTTACATTTTTTCTCTAACGCACCAAAACAAGTATATAACTTCAAAAATAGATGACTTCAAGGATGAGAGCAGCAGAGAGCAGAGCAGCAGAGCAGCGCAGCAGCAGAGCGATTTTAATCCGTAAATCTAAAACTATATCTTAAATTTTTTTGATATAATTACAGTCGGTCGGAGTACAAATTACAGAAAAGACCAGATAAAATAAACTGCACCTATAATAAAAACCAGAGCAAATTATAGAAACTTAATACCACGGCAAATATGTTTAATGAAATAAGCAATGATCTATTGTCATACATTTTTGTTATTTCCACAAATTTGCCACAACACTTTAACGTTGTTTTAATTTAAAAAAAATTTAAGATAGTATTGAAATTTTTGTATTTAATGCTTATGTTATGTACAATGTTAGCCCTAGGTTAGGCCGAAACAACGATATGTTTAAATCCAATACATTTCCCACGTACGGTAGTCATTCTAAAAGCTTAAGTAAAAAGTAAAGTAAAAAAGTAGATTTTAGTATCAAGTTTATTGATGTAAGCCTATTGTATGTAAGTAAATAATTTAACTAACCTCACTAATTATAATATATGAATAAAACACATTTTTCTATAAGACTTTGTTATGCATTCTTGCTCTTTACCATATTCCTTTTTTAATTTTTTAACTAGGGTTGCCTAGAAAGATTGCTTGATAGCGATAAGGTCGCCCGTTACATGCCCTATAAGTTTTATGTTTAATGTTATTTATTTTTGTATAAATGTAACAAAAATAAATAAAAAAATGAAACTTATTTCTAAATAATATGCAGCGGTTCTCCTTCCGGCAAATGCTTCTTTCAGCCCAGTGTTCTCTACCCTGATTTAAGCATTAACCTTATAAAAGTAAGCATCAGCGACGACATACTCTGTCATGTTCATGAATCAAATGAATATTATGTCAATTTATTTGTATCACGGACAACTTTAACTCGGAATAACCCTAAGCCAAGATCCGTTTAGGCCCTAGTTATCTAATTAAAACTAGTATAAGATACGTGTTTCTAAACCAGGCGTTATTAAGCAATCGAAAACTGTAATGTTTGCTTTGAGGGAAATGTACAGTAGATATATTACGAAATACTGCTAGTATTAGTTTCATATGTTAAGTGAACAAACATTTCAACAAATACGGTAGGTAACATGTAAACATATACAATTCAATTTCACGTTAATGATATTTGTACTGTTGTTTTGAAGTATTAATTAAGCGTGATAACTCAATTTATTCAATCATTTCTCTAAAGTTCCGTGACAGTTGCGACAGCCGTTTGGGTCAAATTTAAATCTTTCCACAGCTCAAAATATTATTTCAAATACAAACTTTATTGTTCTTAGTTTTCCAACGCTCCTCGAGCCAAAAGTCTAGAGTTGTATTATTATTAGGACCAACTTTGTTGTTTATAATATTTATAATGTAGTTTTTTACCATGAGCTTTTATTTGAACACTAACAATTATAATAAAATAATTAACGGGTGTCACGATGACATCAGGAAATTCTTCATTGGATCCATGGTCTGCCTAAAATTTCGATTCGCTTGTGTATAATATACATATTGGATATCATGGTTTATATTTTCTGAATGTATTACAGGTAGGTATATAATATCGATTTATATTTTTGGTCTATTTTTCTTTTCACTGAATCTTTTCTTTACAAGATCGTACATTGCCGCTATCGACTCTACCGCACTTTCATTTACAAGGGTCTCATAAGTTTCATTCGATTTATAAAACCCTAAGATCTCTGTTTATCACTTTATTGTATTCTCTAGAATATTCTAATATAGGTGTCCCAAAAAGCGTGTCAAGCGGAGGTCCAGAGATTTATCTTTTTGAGGAAATACCCCCATGTATGTTCTACGACTTTTCCTAGTTTAGGAAATATAATTTGTTTTTTTTCTATTTTTTGGTGAATATCCGATTTTTAGATTATTTTTGGGTATTTCGTTAAAAATAATGAAAAAATATAGCTCAAACAAATAGGCTAGATATTTTTATAAAACCTCCAATTGCAAAAAATAAAACATAGATAAACATCAATATTTTATTCAAAAAGGTCGTAAAATGTTATTTTAATTTAAAAGAAATTTAAAAACTTTCTAAGTTTTCATTTTTTATTTAAAAGATTTTTACCTTGTTACATTTCATTTAGGTATCTCTCTTGTATACCTTAATCATTTTTCAATATAAGATCAAAGTAAAACAAATATAATTTTCGTAATAAATAAAAAACAACAAAAATATTTGCAATTGATTTATTAAAATAAAATTACAATTTTTTTCTAAATGACGATCACCATGAACGATTACAAATTCAAATGCGATATCGGGTAAAAAAAGTTCTGGGGTCCAGAACTACGATATACTACTTTTAACTTGCCAAACTCCTTTTTATTTGATTTTTTAAATTTACTTTTTATTTATTTTTTACTTTTTATAAAATTTCCTTTAATAACATTTTAATTCAATTTTAAATAATAATTAAATTAAACAACCTATATAAACTAGGCTTTCGCCCTGAAATATTCTCTGAAAAATGTTGACTTGGTTAAATGTTAAAAGTATAATGTAGATTAAAAGAAATGAAAGAGAGAAAAAGAAAAGAAACTCAGAATTTTTATTAATTTAATGAAAAGCTCATATTTATTTTATGTCGTCTCTGGTACTAGTATAGAGTATAGAGTCATAGAATAATTTACTAAACTCATACCTGGTATGTCAAATCCAGTAATCAAAATTAAAAACCAGAACCAAGTTATATTTTTACCCCTTCTAAACCTGTGGCTCTGTCTACTTTCTGTTTGTCTATCTACAGACTATATACTTAAATTTAGCCTATACTTAGTCTATAGTTTATGGGTCATTAATTTTTTATCGAGACTTCAGACTTGGACATTTTTAGGTTATACCTTGACAAGTCTTGCGGACTGGTCAAAGTTGATCTCTCACAGCAATTTATTTTTTAAAGTTGAATAAAAGTTAACAATTAAAAAAATCCGAAGAAATAACAGTGAACATTTTGTACTAACACTACAGGTATGCTTATTTTAATATGTAATTAACAGCTGTGCTAATTCCAGTTTAGGTTGCTAATTAAAAAAATAACAGTGGTAAATTATTCTGTAACCATTCGTACTTATTAATATCCTGAAACAGCTGCATAGTGTCAAACTGGGAGGTTTGCAAAAAGGTATCATTATGTAAAAGGATACCCTTTGGTGGTGACTGGTCCTTAGCTTGTCCACCCTCAAAAGACTAACTTTCGTTTATATTTTCGACACGTTGTATTACGTATAGGTAATATTTTTCATTCATTTTAGAACAGACAACTGTATTATGTACTTTTTAGGAAAGTAATTTAGCTAAATTGATTGCCATCGTTCGCAATAACCTTTAATATAACGGATTTATTAAGTAACATACATTGTTTTTTGTGTTACAAACTAACATATTTTTGTACTTTCTATACTAATAATCAGGCTTTTAAATTTCCTTTTATATTAAGAAATAATAAGTTATATGTACTTAACTTTCCTGACTGGGATATATTGACATGTGTTAATTTTTTGTTAAAATGCCACATCTGCCTAGCAAATTAAACAATATCAAATTATTCTCAGGTGTTATCAAACCCAATCAAGACTAGTCAGAACATAGAAAATAAACAAAAGTACCTAACTGGAACTAGAAACAAGACTGAAGCTGATGTAAACTTATACTCTTAGTTATTAGTATTTAGATACTTCCCCTGCAAGTATTTACCGCCATTTAGTTGTGATCTTTTATTATAAAGTTAGAAAAAATTCACAAGGTCACAAACAATTAAACCACTCAAGAAAGGAATATTATAACTGCAGTGCTAGCTAAGCTCCCATACATCAATACCAGTGAAGCATCAATCCTGAGGGCATAATGAAGGATATTAATCTTAATAATACTTCAGGTACTGCTTAACATTTTTATGCTTCCATTCTAGAACTCACTTTACATTCACCTTTGTTATTCAATAATGTGAATCAATTTTATGTTATAACTATTCAACAAAGGTAAGCAAGGGTCATAATGTCAAAAAAAACAGAACTCCATAGTATCATAACTTAATGTATACTGCTTTAGATCCTGATCCTGCTAATGGAACTGACATTGTTAAAGAAGATGTAAACCAGAATGAAAAAATAACCACAGAAACTATTAACGAAGACGAAAGTATGGAGCAGAATAACACTAGCCCTGAAGTTAGTGTCAAAGAAACACTAAATGGAAACGATGAGACTGATAATTATGTAGGTGAACAAGATGTTCCTCAATCAGAGGTATCAGAACAGGAGCCTGAAGCGCCAGCCATCACTTTAAAGCATAGTTACAATGCAGGTATGTTATAATTCATAATATACACTGAAGAGGTTTAAGAAATATTTTAAAATCGCTTTCTTTCTCTCAATTATTAATTGACTCCATTTCATATACTTACTTTATATAATATCATTATACCACTAAAGTTAAGATTTGCATGTTTTGCATTTATCTAATAATATATATACTATATATTATTAGATAAATACATATGGTTAGCTCATATTTGTAATTAAAAAGAGTTTCTACCTTGTAATTATAGCACCCAACCATTGAGCCGCATACCACATCTCAAGAAACTGTGATACATGTTTATAATTAGATCTATAGTGCTAGGAATTAATAGTATGTTTGGACTGAATATTTGAAAGTGATAATAAAGTTATCAAAATAAGTAAAGTCAGAATGAAAGTCAGGGTCAACTTATAAATTAACCTTGTCCAATATGTCATATACTGAGTAAGAATAATTTTAAAGTAAGTTAACTCCAAACTATCTGATGTCATATTTGTAGTTCTATTTTTAGAATAAAATACTAATATTGTATTTTCACAGTATTATGTTCATTTATTAAGGGTCTTGAGTCCACCTGGTATTCAGAAATTGGTTAATGTGTAAAATTTATTTATGTTATTTATGCTACCTAATCTGTAGTATATAAACTAAATATTATGGATAGGTAATGGAAAACCTTTTTGCTGAGAAATTACCTAACATATTACAGAACAATGGTCCCCTTTAAATCCAACTGGCAAGAAAGTCTATGATGTTAACCTGCTCAAGGAAATACAAGATGATCCGTTGTGCAAGACTATGCCAAAATCGCCGCTTCTTGAAACATGTAATATCCTGCGGGTAAGTTTATCTAAGTATTATTAAATTGTTTAAATGTCTAAATATATTTAATCATATTGGTATATTACATTCAGTTTTATGAATTTTAACAATTTTGAATGTTTACTGCCAGTTCTCAAATTAATGGTGTGGAACAGACAAGAAATTATTTTTAACTTCCATACTTATATAATAGATTTTATACTAGAAGGAATAAGACTGTTGTCCAGTTATTTTGTGTAAAAATAGTTCTTCTGTTGAATAGTTAAATAAATTCATCAGCTTTTTGTATTATATAATATAAACTCAAGTAATGGGAAGCTGAGATAATCCAATTATTTTTTTCTTTTTAAGTTAGTGTAATCGCTATACTGATTCTCACTCACTTTAGATAGTCTAAGCCTTAAATGATCTAACTAACTTGATTAAAGTATTTCAAAACCAAATCAATAATAGTAAAGATTACCTACTTTGCACAATACCAGATATCCTTGCTGATAATTTTAGAGACAGGAAAATTTATTAAAGATTTCATCATTTTAATTTCAATGTTACAGACAGCCCAGTCACAAGATTCATTGATTGCATTCAATCATATTAATCGCTCCATGAATGACTCATTGTTTCCGACTTTCCTTAAGACGAACTCTGGTAGCATGAGAAACCCTATTCTACGTGATGGCAGAAAGGACAATAGAAGTTCTGGTCAATCTCTAGGTAAGGACACCACACAATAGAAATGAACACTCCAAATACAATATAAAATTTCACACACCCTATGAAGCTTGATTAGAAGAATGATTAGCAATGTTTTACAGTATTATACATTTATTGGCTAATATTATTGTAAATTGTTTTTTTATAAAAATTTCAGTTAAATACTTCTAAGTAAAAAAATTTCATTCGCAATTTGCTTTTTATACAATGTATGAACTTGCAACCATTACATTATCCTGCTTATTATAATTACACACCTTTAAAAAAATTAAGTCAAAACCATTTACGAGTTTTACTATATTATATATTTTTATTTTTACTGCTTATGTTGACCAAAATCAAAGGTTCCGGCTGTATTAGGTTATAAATAACAATGTCATCAGCCAACTATCAGTTTTTATGACCAAGTGTGAGTAGTCCCTTCGATGTAGTTATAACAGATTTTGACTATAATTGTTTCAAATTATTTTGGTTACTCTTTTCACACCCAAAGATATGAATTAATCACTTTATATTTTAAGTGTTGTAATGAAATTATTGTAGGTAGGGGCAGTATGAAATTGAACTCGCCATCAAGGAACAGTGGTGGAAGGAATATTTGCATTTCACTCCGGGAAGAAGTGAAACTTAACGAAACGAAAGATGCTTGGAGACCAGCCAGGCTCAAGAAGGAAAACTTGGACGAAGCAGAGTTGAAGACACAGGTATCTACAATCTGTTTTATAAATTAATTTTACGTTTTCATTATTTTTAGAAATTTCTCCTTTACGAAAATGTATGATTATATTTCTTTCATAAAAGCTCGATTTTTTATAACATTGATGAAAAATTCAGAAGAACAGGAATCTACTCAAACATAAATATTTTAACAAAAACATTAATTTATGGATATTTTAACCAAAATTTTAAATTATGGATATTTTGATAAAAAAATGTAATTATGGATATTTTGACAAAAATTTAAACCCTGAATATTCATTTCAGGAGTTATATAAGAAGTTCCGTGGTATACTGAACAAATTGACTCCCCAAAAGTTCGATACGCTCGTTGATAAGGTGAAGTCGCTCGAAATTGATACTCAAGAACGTCTCGAGGGCGTTATCGATCTCGTTTTCGAGAAAGCTATTGAAGAACCGAATTTCTCCGAGGCATATGCTGCTATGTGTAACAAACTTTCTACCCTAAGGGTAAGTGTATAGCGATGAAAAATTATTTTTTTAACAATTAGTTTAATTTTTAAATTGTACTTTACTCAGTTTAAAATGTTTCAAATTATGCTAAGTAATATTAGTATATATAGTATGCATTTATTATACTAATAATATTTCTTGAAATTGTCAGTGCAAGCAGTACACATATAGTCAGTATTCTATTAATTCAACTATTCATTTCATAAATTTGTGTTATATATATGTATAAATATTAATAAATAAAAGTTAAATGCCATAACTTTTATTCTATGGGGCCATTCAAGTGTTACATAAAAAATTGGGGGAGCGAGTATGATTTTCTTAGGTGATTGCGTCAACAGTAGTTATTTACTTTCTGTACACTATGTACCAACACATTGTGTATACAGGAAAACGAAATGCATTTTAGAGGATTCCTACAAAAAGTTTATGTACTATTATTTTTGAGAGCTCTGCTTACTTTTGCTGACTAGAGGTGGGGGGGGGGAGAGTAAATAGCAGTAAATCTTCTTACGTAATACTTAAGGCTGAAAGTCACGGTCCAAATTATATATGAACTTAGTGTATTAAAAGAAGGCACTGTCGAATAACATGTTAACACACATTTGTTATCCAGGTTCCATCAACAAATTCCCCGAACCAATGTGTTAATTTCCGTGCGATGATCATCACAAAATGTCAAAACCAGTTCATCAAAGAGAAAACAGATGAGAATGTGGTTAAGCTAGAGAAGGAGCTCGCTGAGTGCAATGATGCTGTAAGTAGCTTTATGGCGATTAAAGGTAGTATTTTTCAGTCAACTATTTTTCTTTATAAAAGAAATATGGTTTGGTTTACGCGTGTACACGTAAAGTATGTACGTAAGTACGTACTAGTTTATGAATTAATGAGTTAAAAGTGTGATTGAGTGTTTTTATATATGTAATACAAGGGGAAAAATGTATATTCTATAGAAAACTATAAGTTTTTAAGATTAGTAACACTTTTTACAAATATAGATTTCTTAGGTGGAGATTTGATAAATTTAACAAGCGTACCTTATATAAAAAATCATGTCAATTTGATGGTGTTATTATTAAATGAAATAACTTTTTTTAATGAAATTTCTATATATTTTTATTCAACTCATTAAGAAATACATTACCAGTACAATATATTATCAGCGAAGTAAACATTGTGTCTAAATCTACGTATTTTTTATACAGGCCAAGAAAAAGGAATTGCACGCACTACTAGGAGAAGCTCAGCGTCGCGTCCGCATGCGTTCAGTTGGAAACGTTCGATTTATTGGTATGTTTACCACTTCCCATTTAACCTCCTTTTATTTTTTAATTTAAAAAATAAAAATATTGCCTATATCAGGCAACATTGCTGGAAAGAATTGAAATTATCAAATTACGTACATATTTCTGTGTCTGATATTTTTTTAACTCTACGCTTACCAATCCTTTCAGCTCTAACAACTAAAACACAAATTATAACTTTCAGGTGAGCTATACAAGTTAAACATCTTGATAGCCAAAATCATGGTATATTGTATGAATTATCTCATCGATAAGCCAGAAGAAGAGAAGCTGGAATGCCTTTGCAAGCTGCTGACCACGATTGGGGAACAGGTGGAAAATGAGGCCAAGGAACAGCTGGATGTGATCACTAATAAAATCCAAGATATTGTCAATGATCGTAAGAGTAAGAAAATTAGCAGCCGTGTGCGGTTTATGCTGCAGGTATAAAGTGATATTCATTAGTTAATATAAATTGAAAATATAATTATATAATAACTATATTAGTCATATGGTCACGAGACCATACAAGTTCCATTGAAAGAAAAACAACATAAATTAGACAGTTCCAAATTTTTTATCTATAGTATATTTTATATATTCTACTTACTATAAGGGTATACTTATTAAGCAATACTTTTAAATCATCATACCCTCCATTTGTGACTTTGTAGCTTTTTGTTTGTACCCACATTTATTTCTCAAGTAAATAATTTTTAATTGATGATTTTTTTAATGCAATTATTTCGCAGGGAATAGATGCCATATATTAAATATTCAAATAATTAAAATTTAAAACATTTTTACAGGATGTAATTGAACTGAGAAGACGCAGGTGGGTACCCAAGAGTGTCTTAGATATGCAACCGAAGATGATGGACCAGATCCAAAAGGAAGCTGAACAGAAACAACGGCATATTGAGGTATATTTTAATAATTATTATTATTTATTTATTGCAATAATATGGTACAAAATGTTAAGGTGGTACAATAATAAATCATTGGCATATCAAAGACATGTCTGTTTAAATTAATCGACGATTTAAAAAAAAAATTAGAGCTGTCACGGGACGCCTGGCAGATGTGAAACATCGACATTATTTTGTAAAAGTAATATGCAGAAAAGAACAGATTGTGATAGAAACTAAATATTATGTCATAATGATAAAATAAAATATTACGATTTTTTTCCAGATAACGATGACTATTTGTTGAATAAACTTTATTTTCATTAAATATTTTTAATGTGAAATTTACTACTGCATTTAGACTATATCATATAGCGTGGCGACGCGTCTGAGGTCGTACGTTCAATCCCGGGCTGTGTACCAATAGACTCTTTCTACATTTGCTCGAACGGTGAAGGAAAACATCGTGAGGAAACTGGCATGTCTTAGACCCAAAAAATGACAATGTCAATGACGTATGTCAGGCACTGGAGACTGATCACCTACTTGCCTATTAGATTTAAAAATGATCATGAAATTCAAAAATCTGAGGCCAGGACTTAAAGAGGTTATAGCGACACTGATTTATTTTTTATGTAAAGTAACAAACAGCCATTATTAGTAAAAGATACCAGAGTTGTTAATACCAGGTTTAAGTTACCAAACCACCGTATGTCTCATTATAACATGTTAATGAACGGTCTACAGTTGATGAATTCGCCGGTTGGGGGTGGTTTTCGACGTGACGATGGCAATCGTGGCAAGAAACGTGGCGTCGAAGGGCGGAGGCAAGGAGGCAATAACTTTATGGATAACACTTGGAAGACAACGACGACTAGAAGTAACTACGTCGTGGACACCAGCAAACTCAAGGCCATGCCGCAAAAGGTAAACTTTCGCAAATATATAAAATGGGATTCTGTGGGAAATATATAATCCGGGGTTGGCCTCTAGAATGCAAAAGGGAAGATTTAAAATCTTTGTGTTTTTGGTAGGAAATGGTAGTAATAAATGGTTATTTTTTTGCGAAGTGAAACTTTAGGTGCATGCAGTTAATTTTTTTAGGGATGAAACGTCACGAAGATGTGCAGCGTTTTTGTCGAAGAAAAGGGAGAGAGCGATTGAGAGAGAGTGAGAATGGGAGATCGAGACAAAATACACTCTATTTATGTATTCGTTTAGTAGTTATAGATTAGAACTTTTGGTGGAAATTCTGTCGCATAACATCTTGTGCAGTATACATAGATTTTTTATTTATTCATAATATCATTGGCACGTATACAGTGTGTAAACAGTCTGAATATAGATATACCTATACATCGAGGTTTTTTCCTTAGTAATAAGAAATTTACAAAGAAGTTTCATTTCTGACATGTGTACTTTGTACGCACACACTTTTTTTGTTTGAAGGCAGGAGTGAAATGTTTTTAGTTCTTGACAGAATCTGTTAAGCTGCGTAGATTATAATTTTGTATATTTGTTTATGAAATAACTCTTTTTTTTATTGAAATTTTAATATTGTTTATTTTAAATACATGTGAAAAGATAATTTATAAAAACAATTTAATACAAATAAATTATATTTTATAATACTTTTTAACAGGGGTTTGAATCGTACAATCGCAAATCAAAATTGTCTGATAAGTAATTAAAAATTAATGCTTTCAAACATTTGTTACAACAGTTCTCAAAGGGCGTCTTTTATAGCCAATAACGTTTCAATATCTGTACAGAACCCGAACTTAGGCAGCATAAAACTGGCTCCAGCTCACAGCACATGGAACCAGGGATCTGGAACTAAATCTCAAATAGCCGCTCCAATCAGGAATAAGTTCAGTATTCTGGACAACGTTCAGATCGACCTGACGACACTTACAGGTACTCTACTTAGATAATTTGTTTAGTGTTTTATATACGTAATGCCTTCTTTATTTTCGCATAGACCTCTGAAATAACTTCATTCATATAGGTAAACAAGTATACATATGAATGTCAATACAAAAGATGTTAATTGATTCTAAATTTATTTTTACTACCAGTTCGCAAGTCAAGTGTGTAGCCGACATGAACTGGCAAGAAACGCCAGTATTTTTAATCGTCAAGTTTAGTCATACTAATTGTTTGAAGTAGAACAAATGCATCCAAAGGACTGAGAAATTTAAATAATCTAAGTCATCGTTTGTTTTGATCGTTTATTTTGTAATTACAATAAGGCTTCTCAAAGTGTATGCTGACCAGATAGTGTCATAATATTTAATTCCTTAAGCGAATAACGTAAAAAGATGTCCTGCATTAAGTGAAATAGAAGTGACAATAGGCAGGGCATATAGAGGGAAGCCCCATAGACTTTAAATATGATATAAGGGGACGTAGGAGAAAACGGCGCCCTAGAAAAGAGTGCATAGTAGATATATATGGAGATGTTTTGATGAAGCAAAAGGTGAACACGTGTTCTGATCGTTGGTACTGAAGGTAGTTAGGATGAAGAGCAAAAAAAATTATAATAAACTTATACTGTATTTTGTTAACAATTATAAAGATTGTAAATAAACAGGCTTTGTTATTATGTCTCTTGTCAACTCTAAACCAATGTATTTTGTGTCCATAAAGTATAATTAAATTCATGAAGGTCGGATCTTTAAAATCAATTAAAATTCAGTACCACACATTTAATTAAAACTTTCTTTCTGAAGACATATAAACATTATTTTGTAATCTTATAATAAAATTCAAGCGTACTCTTCCCTTAAATGCCGGCAACGCACCCACTAAAAATGGGTGTCTATGCCCCTTATTATATAAAAATATAAAAAATCTTAGCTTGCTTGCCTTTCAGGAAGTAAAATTAATAGATATATTCCCTTTTACTATGAATAGTGGAACTATATTTTTTACCTTTATTTATAGCCAACAAGGACGCACCTCCCGCTGCCTACCAACAGTCTAAGTCAATAGAGAGGTCCACATTTACACGCAATGATTTCGGTATGTCTTGTAATTTTTTGGAAAAGGTTTCTTTTGAAATAAAATTAGAACTTCAAACACAAAAATAAGCTTTAAGTACATACTGTAATATATTCTGTAAGATTTATAGATACAAAATGTTGACATACAGAAGTTATACTTAGCACCTTTACTCTGATTTTTAATTCCGTAGAATTCTGACAGCTACTATTTTTTGACATGTCAGAGATTGCCGGGATTGACCTTGCCGGGAACATTTTTTTAATTTCTATACGAGTCTGAACATTGAGTCTATACAAACATTTTATTTGTTACTGAATGTAGTGATTTTATTGAGTGCGGTGCTCCACATTAAAAGCGAGTGATAATTACATCCCTTTTCATCACAAACAGTAAAAAACGCAAAAGTAAAGATTACATTTGATTTTATTAAAAAGGTTTACGAAACCTGGAATTAGTAGGCAGTGATGCCAGCTAAAGAATAAAATAAAGTTAATTCGATATATTGTTGGAGATATTGATATCTTTGTTATTTTTGTAGGTAAAACATAAATAATACATAGGATGTTTTTATCCTTAAATGGGTGAAATTTGACTCTTTTCCGTTGCGAACATTTTTAGTAGCAACACTTATGAAATGTCAGAATTCTACGAAATGAAAAATCTGAGTATAGTCTCGCCTTAAAATCTTACTTTTACAAGTGTCATGATAGTAAACAAATTACATTACTTACTCATCAGTCTCCTTCAACTCTTTCTCTCAAATTATGTTTACGCTGTGAAGAAAAGAGACAGATGTATTTTAGTTTGAATAAGGGGAAGAACTACAAAAATTTAACCCTCTATATTTAAAAGACAACCGATTTATTATAAATATTACTATAATTGATATTCATGGCTTCCTCTCAGTCTCTTCGCGCTCCGGTTCAATTGAGAAAACTAAGCCCTCGCCCTCACCAACTGAGGCTCCACCCGCAAAAACGGAAGCACCGGCCGCCCAAGAACCTCTGCCAGACTACCTTAGGAAATCTGTCAAACAATTTATCGATCTCTCGATCATGAATCTCAATGATGAGGAGTTGGTTGATGAGATTAAACTGTTTGGATCGCAGTATCATGCTGCTATGGTTACGGAGATACTCAATGTTGCGCTTGAGAAGTAAGTAGCAATACATATAGATATAATGTTTCTAGTTTTTTTTTCATATAAACAAGTACGCTTATGAACGTCAATAAAAATAAATTAATTGTAAATTTATTAATGAAAAGTTAAGAAAAGAAAAGAAATTTTTTTTAAAGAGATAAGGTATATTTAAGTGTGTAATGTGTGTGTTATTATTGTTTTGGCTTTGTATAATGCTTAGGAGCAGACGCGCTGGTCGTTCTGCCAGTGACCACAATAAGTACCTCGTTTAGTTAATAAAATTAATAATTTAAAATGAACGCAAAGCGACTGTTCTATATAAATTTATTGTTTCTAGACATCTAAAATATGTTTATTAGAATACATTTCTGTTACAGTTAATAACAAAAATCTCTTTTGCATTTTAATTTGTATGCCACTCTTATATAATACATTTTTAATGATAAATTTATTTATTTATTCCACTACATTTTTCTATCTAAACAGTTACTACTAATTCTATAGAACTCCAAAAAAATTCCCACACCAATTATCCTACATAAAAACATTAAAAAATTAAACTTATCTGCCTAAATCTTATAACTAACAATATAGCAAGCAACTCTTGTGAACTCAGCCAGTGTACAAACAAATAGGTCAACCTCAATAGAAATTTTGTTAATTATCTGTATTACTAGCTTGCTAACCAAGTTGGAATGCGCGCGCGGTACATCCAAAAGTTTATATTTAATTTTTATTATTGTGGAAACAGCATATATCTAAATAAACTTCGTATTTTTTTAGGAATGCAAAAGCAATTAGTATTCTGTCGAAATCGGTGATGAAACTAGTCAGTTTGGGAATTTTATCGTGCGAGAACTTCTTGGCGGGAATGGATGAGATCTTTGAGTGTGGCCCGGATCTATATATCGATATACCGATGCTGTATACCTATCTAGGGAAATTCATCGCTCCACTTATTGAAAATAAGGTATTTTTATGTTAGATTTTAAATATATAATGTTCGCATCTATAAAATGGGACTTTGATCAATGGGGCTTCAGCGGGCGACTCTCATACCTGATGTCGTAGGTTCGATCCCCGGCTGTGCACCGCACCAATGGAGTTTCTTTCTATGTGCGCATTTAACATTTGCTCAAACGGTGAAGGAAAACCTCGTGAGGAAACCGACATGTCTTAGACCCAAAAAGTCGACGGCGTGTATCAGGCACTGGAGGCTGATCACCTACTTGCCTATTAGATTTAAAATTGATCATGAAACAGATTCAGATATCAAAGGCCAAGATCTAAAGAGGTTGTAGCGCCACTGATTTATTTGATCGAACTGTGACTCAAAATTAAAATGTTTGTATTTTTGTCTCTACTCTGACCCCATTTACCCTTACTCCAAATTTAAATTTGTCAAAGTTTTGACAACTTGTAGTTAACGTAAGCTTTTTTTTATTGAAATATTAAGATTTGTACTTATAAAATCAATTTACAACAAAATTTATCTATTTTTAGAACTTGACTCTTCAACAAGTCCACAAGGCTGCTGGGTCCCTGGTATCGTCAGGTCATGGTCATCTGTTACTTAAAGCGATTATTACCGAGTTGAAGGACAGTATGGGGCCAACATTCACCAGAACTAAATGGGTGGAATCAGGTCTACAGTTGAAACAATGGATGGAAGATGATAAGGTATAGTATACTATGTAAAATAATTTCCTTTTTATTGAGTTGTTAATGTAACCTGCAACTCTAAAAAATAGTTTAAAACGTAAAACTTTAGAATTATGATAAAAAGAAGCAACAAAAGTCAAAATCTTTAAAATTCATACAACAAATATCGTAAAAAATATCTATGGTCAGACATAAAGTAAATAAGTAAATTTTTGCTCTGTATAGCTCATTAATATATCAATTATTTTTATAGTGCTTTCAAGATTTCTTAATAATTTAATTGTCCTGTAAATTAATGAAATTGCATTTATCATATTCTGACCTATTGCCACAGATATACAATCATGTCGTGTTAATATGGTAAACATTTTTTTTAGGCATCAAACTGGGTATCGGACAACCACTTTGAATTTCTAGAGAGCTCTGAAGATTCATCAAGCGTTGAAGAGAAGCCGAAGTTGCCTCCAAGTGAGGTGCAAAAAAAATTGCTTCAACTGATGAATATTGATGAAAGTTGTGACTGCCTCCGTGGATGGGTCAAGGTAGGTTCCTAAACTTTATAAATTATAACACGGCTGAATAGGTTTTTGTTTCCCTTGAATTTGAATATATTCCGTTTCGAAGGACCAAATCAAGTTAAAAATATTATGTACACAATAATCAATACATTTGTCAAACCATTTCTCATGAATACTCGATAGGAATAGAAATACGTCTAATACTTCACTAATTTTATTTAAGTGTCTTCTGTATTTGTCTAAATAATCATATATATGTTTAGATAATCAGCTTTCTTTTTCTTTTCTTACAATGTTATGCTACAAGTGTTTTGATACAAAGAAGCAAGCCTTGCCCGATTTATTTATTAATTTAGTACTCCTACAGCTTACTTAAATTATATATAATTACAAACAAATATACTGAGAATATAGCAAAAGATGGAATACATGATACATTTAACAACAAAAAGATCTATAATAGGGAACAAACAAACAAAAACTATTTAATACATTTGACTAATTGTGATTTAATTTAAATACACCTATCGGTGCTTGGTGAACTGTTACTAATTTTCACTAAACAGTAACATGAAATTTATTTAATATTGATCATGGCTTCAGGACAATATCGCCTCAACAAAGGAATCGTGGTTCCTCCGTTGCCTTACCCAAGCGATATGCGAGTACGCGTACTCGCCGGAAAGTAGTACGCACTTGAACGTGGATCGTATGAACAAATACTCGTCTCTGATTAGCGAGTATGCTGATGCTCAGCCGGAACGTGAAGCTGACTGTCTCTTCGGTATACAGCTTTTGGTGCATCGGCTTGAACATCCCCAGGGTGAGTTCCACCATATCTTCATATCGGGTACTTTTTTTAAGCATACTCGTATTTGTTAACAATATAATTATTAAACACTAGCTGCTTCCGCGACCTTCGTTTCTCCTTAATGCCTAGCCTACCTTTTTAGTTCATGCCAACATGGAACATTTTTCTATGCTACCCCCTTTTTTATTTTTTGGTTGATTTTTTACACCATGTGTCCGAAAAACCCTAATATCTTACGGAACCCTATTTTTATTCATGGATAATGTAGCTTTCGAATGGTGAAAGAATTTTTAAAATCGGTCCAGTACTTTATGAGCCTATTCATTACAAACAAACAAAGTTTTCCTCTTTATAATATTAGTGTAGATGACTTTAGCAGCGCTGCGTGGCCGTAAAAGTTAGTAAATCTTATTTAAGTTTTGAAATTACTGTATTTCATCAAAATTATATATTTCCAAAGGAATCTGAAGGCAAAACATCAGGACAGTAGATACTTAATGTGTGACCTGAATATATTTATTGGATTTGACGGGAGTCAGTCTCGCATATCTTAATATATATAAATCTCGTGTCACAATGTTCGTCATCAATGGACTCCTAAACCACTTAACCGATTATAATAAAATTCGCACACCATGTGCAGTTCGATCCAACTTGAGAGATAGGATAGTTTAAATCTCAAATTATAGTCGCAATTTATTTGTTTATTATTTGATACAATTCTAACAGATGGCGCTGTGTTACCTTTAACATTACAAGTTCTCCTACCGTTTCCCTTGAATAGTTTACTACTATGTAATACAATAAAAACCTAAGCCACAGCGACGCTTGGCCGAGTCTGCTAGTATGTAGTATATTTGAAGCGATTAATATGAGCCAGTTATTTCTATCGTTGTCCGAAATTTGAATTTTATTTGAAAATAAGTCGGTACTCACGTTGTCACATTGACAATTTACCTGTAAGATTATTGCGTAGTGTTGCCATTAAAAAAAACAAATTAAATCGTGTTTTTTACATAATCTCTGACATACATATATTTACATTAAATGTAGCAATAAATATTGTCCAACAACTCTCGCTAGTTTAAGCTTAATAATGTATAGAATCTTTAAAATATGTTTTGGTCACTAATGTTTTCGGCATCTGTTTAGTTGTTGAATTCATATGTAAGTGGATATTAATAATAATTAATCATAAAATGGTAATTCTTAAATATTTTGGATTTTTCTAGGTTTAACATTGGATATATTCCAATACTTGCATGAGCATTACGTAATATCGGTGGACGGATTTATTGCGTGGGAGACTTCAGAAATGGTACCCGAGGGAAAAGGTAAACTTATATTTCATAATTTCTTAGGACTTTGATTTCTTGAAGACTGTTTAAAGCTCCGGGCGAATTAACAATTTTATAAAAGTCAATTTTAATCTTTTAAACCTATCAGAATTATTTACCACTTATTACGTTTGTTTCAAATGAGTGATGAATACACATATTCATATTTCAAACTACAGAAATGATTAAACTTGGAATGTACGAATAAATAAATCATGGCTGATTTCATATGACTTTTTTCTAGGGAAATTTATTTGTATTTAATCTATTTAGTATTTATATTAGAATCTAATTCATATCACATAACAAACCTTTTTTAAATCGGTGTATGAAACAAATATTTAATGCGTCGTATACGTACGTAGGTACGTATATACGTATACAAATTATTAAGAATAGACATATGTCTATTGTCATTGATATAAGCCAAATATGAATATTTTTGCTTCTTGCAGCGGTAATGCTAAAAGCATTGACATCCTTCATCACAAGTATACGAGAGGCGGACAACGAAGACTCTGGCTCTGAAGCCTGACCGGAAACTTAATCAGCAAATCAACGGCTCTATATAATAAATAAAATCATTGGAACATCAATTTATAACGCCATACAAACCATAAATAAATTTACATACATCGGGTTTTAGACGTGCGCAGTGAAATTTTTTTTTAATAACTCATCATGCGACCTTGGTATTTTTGACTAATATTTAATGTAATTTTCATAATAAAACAATAATAATTCAGTTTTTTTACTAGTTTTTTAAGCATAATCTTGATAGACTTCATTAAAGCTTGATATTCTATTTTATTTTTATATTTTATATTTGTTAAAACTCATACTAAGAATACAGATGTTTGACAACCCATCGGGTCAATTGTCAATTTGTTTCTGAAGTTAGGACTGGAGTGCTAATGGTTTGGGATTTGACATCAAAAATATCTTATAAACGCGTGCAAATAACCTCTTTAGAAAGAGATATTTAAAAAAATACGCGTTCCCATTTCGTGTCAAAACTATTAAAAAAATATTAGTAATTAATTATTTACATCTTTTGGCGTTATTATGAATTCAACAATGGAATCGTACTGTACCATATAATTGGTTGTAAATAATGGATTTAGATTTGTCTAGTTTTTCATTCAAGGTACACAATTAATCGCGTGAATTGTCCACCATATAGGACTTATCGTAAACTTAATGTATATAGTATATTTTTCACGTGATAGATTTAGAAATATATATCGTTTTTCTTTTAGGTATCATTTCAGTATCTATAGCGCCATTTAATATTGTTATGATGTAAAAATAAACTTTTTATCAAATCGGCCTTTTTATTATCCCTTTCATGTGCAAATAATATTGAGGCAGACGCGATCCAGTTTTATCCAGAATTCGTATGCAAATACGAAAATAATAGTTGTTTTGTGTTTGTTTGCTTAAGTATTCCACATTAAATATGGTATATATTTTTTCTGCGTACAGCTTCGGCAAGCTTTTATAAATAAATAGCATGTAAAATAACTTATTTTTGGAATAAAGACAACTATCTGTCCTATGTGCATAGGTGTGTCGATATAGTTAGTTAGTTAGGCAATAAATTCATAGTTTCGCTTGTAATATAGATTTTAGACAGCAAAATTTTTCAAATTACCTTTTCACTTATACATACTTCCAACCTCATCCACGTATCAAGAAAAAAACCACATTTGTATTAAGTATTATATATTTAAGAGATCAATTAACTTAGCAAGATTATATAATACTTCAATAATTGTTGAAAATATTTACACCTGATCACAGCTTTTGATATATTACTGTGAATTATTTATTTATATATAGTCAAGGTAACCGGTAAAAGGTATTTTAACTTTACAATATAATTGATGAGTATTATTAGACTAAGTAATAAATATATTAATGTAAAATTCTTAACTAATTACGTTACTCCTCCTATATATATATATATATATAACAGTGTTATATATATATATGTCTGAAATTTTATTTTACAGACTGAATAAAATTAATACGAGGAAGGAAGTTTTATTCGTTATTAAACAATTTTTTTTATACTTTAAACAAACGTAAACATGGCAGCATTATATGTCTACATATCCTTTAAAATCGAATGACAACAAAAACAAGAAAGGAAATAGGGCTGCCTCCACTCTCGTGATATTTCGGTTTGTGTATGAATTTTATATTAAATTCCTGCATGTGCATTCTCAATATGTAATAGCTTCTGAATTATAAACAGCTCTAATTTTTTGGATAATTTAAGCACACTTCTGTGAATTCCATACGAAGGGCGCAAGTCGTTTATCCTCGGGTAACATCTGGTTTAACTCTTCAACGTCTTGGAGCGACTGAAACAATATTTCAGTATGATACTCTAATTACAAAGAGGAAAGCTTTATTTGAATTCATTCTAAGCATTTTTCTTAACTTGTCTACATAAAGTTACGTTAGGTAGGGTTAGCTACCAAATAAAAATTAAAAAATATTATTAAATTATTTCCGTATATGGAACATTTACTTGGAATTTGAATTTCAGTTTTTCATTATGTTTTGAAATGAAATACTCATTAATTGTATTACTTTATAAGTGAACGATTAAATATTTTAATATTTAGAATTATGTTACATAAAATTTTTAGAAAAAAAATTTTTTTTTGGGGTAAAAAAGGTTGAAAAACACCGCCATAGACTCGTCGCATTTTCTGTACTTCTTAACAAATAATGCTAATTTATCTCTCCATATAAACCTTCCTCATACTTCAAGAATAAATAAACAAAAATACTCCAATTATACATATGTATGTACATATTTCATTATTTATACATTCAAGGCGACAAAAACTTTACTTAATACAACTCCATCCTCAATACCTACTTTTTACTCATTCCATATAATTTAAGATTTTAGCTGATCTACTCCGAACAAATATTGCGACCGGTCTCCAGCAAGACATTCACTATAGTATTTATGCCTTCAGAATTGTGTCTGCCGGCTTTCCCACTCAATAATTTGCGATAAAATATGCTTCATACAAGCAATGCCTTGGAATAAAGTTGGGTTTACTCACCCGTGTTAGCAATGAATTACATCTAGCAAGTTGATGTGATAATTCCCGTACTCTCGCGAGTCGTTCCGCATGTCGTGCGTTGTTTCTTTGTCGTTCTACCGCTTGACTATACAGACGGGACACTTCTGTGTCTATCTAAAAGAAACACAAATAAAATTATCACACTTAAATGTGTGCAGTGGCATAGCTACCCATATAATAACCTTTTCACTGTAAAATAGGATCATACAGCTCATACAGACACCTCAATACAGATTAGTGCACACACAATAGTTATGATTCATACACAAAAAAATACACAATTAAAAATATAAAACAAGATATGCTCACTTGTTTAATTTGTGACGTTAGTAATCCTTGTGTTTGAGCTAAGGGATGTGCGCATGCTGCTAAATGAGCTTGAAGACGGGAACTTAACCGCGCCCATGGGCGGTAGTCTAGACCTGAAATAGAAATATTTTATCTACATTAGGTTTTATTTTCAAATCAACATGTATCTTATAACTCAATAAAGATGTGAAGCCTTTAGTTCAGGTATAAATGATT
The DNA here is from genome assembly GCF_905147795.1 of Pieris rapae. Taxonomy (NCBI): domain Eukaryota; kingdom Metazoa; phylum Arthropoda; class Insecta; order Lepidoptera; family Pieridae; genus Pieris; species Pieris rapae. The sequence goes on along the minus strand of NC_059523.1, from coordinate 2,210,725 downwards.
AGAAATATATTACATTAAAAATGTATAATACCTTCCAAGACTTCTGGATCCCTTGCACCTGGTAGTCCCAATGTTCCCCTCATAATTGGTAGAAAAGTGGGGATTTCCTGAAACCACAATGAATTCATTACTATTTGTATGGATTAAAAGTAAGTAGGCTTTGAGCAAACAGTCTGTTTTGAACTCAGGACTTCTTCCCTACATGTGTTTTAACCACTAAGCAACAAAGGTAGTACAGAACACCTGCAGCCTGCGTATATCTTCATCCAGCTGAGTATCTGTAGCAGCCTTTACAACCACAATATCTCTTGCACGTTGGGATCTCCTAGCTTGCGCCTGAGCCATTTGTCTTCTTTGAAGTGATTTTTTGGCATCACGATTTTTTGCAGTGTTCTTTGGTGAATCTGAACAGACGTTACTTTATTTATTGATGAAATCAAAATGATTTGTCTTTTTATATGTTTTATAGGCATAGGTAACTGAAGTTTATGTGGAAAAACAGTTAAAATAAAAATCATATAACCTTTCTCACAATGGTTTTAAATGCAGAATAAATCTTATAATTTTCACATACAACTTGCATACACCTGAATGCTTAGATATGAATAGTCTTATAATAAAACTTACCACCAATAGGCCTATCTACAGTATATGATATATATGGAAGTTCTGAATCTGAGCACATACTGGCTCCAGGAGAATTGTTGCCACTGGCTGATGCATCCCGTCTTCCTTCTAGAAAAGAGGACAATATAAAGGAAAACCTTTTAATATAATTTTAATCGTATTTTATGATTAAATAAAATATACTATGGTAATCTACCAACAAAACTGGTTCCAGCTATAGTGTATCCTCTTCGCACGGGTGGAGCTCGCTGTGGTTGCTTTTTGGGTGGCATGGACTGCTCAGAACCCATGTTTTAATCTTCTGTAAAATAAATTGATAGCAAGGATGGTCAAATATAGCAGTGTCGAAAATTTTAGTACTAGATTTCGACAGTAAATGAATAAAACAAGATCTTAAATAGGAAATTCGTTTTTGATTATCAATTTCGATACAACTAAAAGCAAATTCTAGTAAGTACTGATTCTCTGAAAATAAATATAATACCTACTCACTTTATTTGAGCGTTATAGCTACTATAAAATATATAGTTATAAATAATAATTATACAATATTTCTAGATGGTTTTAAATTTAATTTTAACTTAACTCCATCCCAAAATATTAAAAACAATCTCTTTATCTTATTTCGATGATAACTAGAATAATTCTAGGCGATTAACTCGATATTATTTGACACTTTACAGATGACAGTTAAGAAAAAAAGAACAAGCCGAAATAGAACTACTTAAATATAATATTTTTGACTACACAGCGTTAAATAAATGAAATATAGGGTATATACTAGTTAAAATAATATGTACCCATGATGAATGCTAAATGCAAGAGTTAAGAAGCGCTATATATATATATATATATATGACTCCCGTGTGTTAAAAACATGTTGGAAATGAGCCGGTCATATTGGCCGCATTCCCTTAATGGGAATGGCCCAGTGGGAAAAAAAAGAGAGGATATCCACCGAAACTTGGAAAGATGAAATAAAAAGAATAGCGGGAAAAATTGGAAAATCGTTGCAAGGAATAGCAACAAATGGAAGAATGTGGAGGAGGCCTTCACTCCGTCGGAGATCGAGTACTAGTGAAAACTTAAATTACTTGGACTTAGTGTAACTTTAGTGTACTCGATTAAAGGCTATTTTTATTTTTTTATTTTATGTTAGAATCGTATGGGATTTGTCATTTTACGGATTGAACAGTAGTGATATTTTGTCTATGGCTGGGACAACGTGTCACTGCGTCAAAATTAATATTATTGACACGAAAATTTAAAAGTTGTTATGATTTCGTAATTTGTTGTCGTGTCATTTAACACTTTTTACCGTGAACCTTAAACAATTATTTAACAGTCTCTAATGAATTGAATTAAACTTTTTAAAATGGTTGACGAAGGAACTAGAAAGACCCTCAGTAGCATCCCTTTACTGAAAACCAAAGCAGGTCCAAGAGATAAAGAGTTATGGACAACTAGGTTAAAAGAAGAATATCAAAGTCTTATCAAGGTATATTTTCCTAAAAATCATAGTATTTCTAAGAAAATGTATGTCTAGAACGAGCAATTTTATTCTGATATGATATTGTAATAATTTTAAATGATTTAAAATTAAATAATGATTGATTGTGTGGGGTACATCTCAGTTAAAGTCCAGTGTCGACTCAAGTAAACTTAGTTTTCCTATCAATTTTTTCATACACTTTCACTCACTTCTCTAGTTGTGCAACCCATAATATTTCTCAACTAAATACTATTTCAAATTTAGTCACAATATTATATAAGAAAGCAAAGATATTTTTAATTTTTCCAGTATGTTCAGAACAACAAAGAAGCAGATAATGACTGGTTTAAACTGGAATCTGATAAAACAGGTACAAAGTGGTTTGGCAAATGTTGGTATATCCATAATCTGTTGAAGTATGAGTTTGATCTTGAATTTGATGTAAGTACAATTATTCTAAATAAGAAAGACAGGAGCACTTTTTGTATTAGTTTCTTTGATATCTTTTTAAGTAAGTGCCTTCTTGTTCATTTAAACATTTCTACCAATCAAATTTATTTAATTATAACACTTACAGATTCCAATTACATACCCAACAACAGCACCAGAGTTAGCACTACCAGGTTTAGATGGTAAAACTGCTAAGATGTACAGAGGTGGTAAAATCTGTCTGACAGACCACTTCAAACCATTATGGGCAAGAAATGTACCACGCTTTGGAATTGCACATGCTATGGCACTTGGAGTATGACTTTTTATATATTTAAATAACTAAATGTTGTCAGATCTTATGTGAATAGATTTCTCAAATGTCTGTGTTTAGGCTTTAGTTCAATAATGGTCATTTTTTTTTGTGACAGACAGAGAGAAATTAAATTTAACACCAATTAATTTCCTACAACAATATCTACTACTTAGATTATGCATGCCAATAATTTTACCGCTTTTTACAGTTAGGACCATGGCTAGCTGTGGAGATACCAGATTTAATTGAAAAAGGAATCATAAAGTATCAAGAGAAGTCCGAAGATTCTAAGTGAATAATATTCCACTCTGTATATATTGTGTATACTAATATTAAATATTTTATACATATTTTGTTATTTATTAAAATTTTAAACTTCCTTTTTTAACTGATACATTTGATAATCTAAACATTTTATTAGGTTTTATGTTTTTAATATCTTATGAGCAACATATGTGTACACATACATTGTTTAAAAAATGAATTACAATATCAATAAAAGTTTATGGCTGCCATTCGAAACAAAATATTGTTGATGCAATTCCATAATATTCAAGATATTACAAGTGAAGTTTAAGTTTAATAAAAATGTTTATTTCATATTGGAAATGTTTGATTTTATTTTCTCTATGTTGGAAATATGGAAATCCAGTGGTTGGTATATCTTTTATTATATTATTTTATGAAAACAATTAATTTAAGTTAAATAATAAATATGTTTGCCCATAGCCATATTAATGGTTTAAAAGGGTTATTACTCTAGAGAGCTGTCCATTAATCGTGATGTTTTTTTTAAATTTTCATTCCGTCCTTACCCCATGCCCATGATGATACGTAGTGAAGTTAAGACTATCCCTCCGCCCCACCAATAATCACGTGTATTTTTCGGTACCTACAAAAATTTATTATGTATTTTTATATATATATATACTTTATACCGGTACCGGTATAAAGTATAATCTAGTCCTATTCTATAAATTTAAGGACTGATTGATTTTCTTCAACACTAACAACTGAATAAGCATCTTGCAAGTCAGTTGTTGGCACTGTACTTTGTTGAAGAGAATCTCTCTCGATCTACCGATCGATCGTTTTTCTAAGCCGCTTCTCAGTATAGAAATCACGCATTTGACGAAAAAAATACACGTGATATCTTATTATACCCCTTCAACCCCATGTGATATTTGGTGATTTTTGCCCCTCCCCCCACCGCTTTCGGACCTCACGTGATTAATGGACAGCCCCTAGACAGTAATTTGGGAGATTTTAGTCCTATCGTAATAAAGAGGTTATTTAACATACTTATATTAAGAAATAACATACCAAAATTTTTTATTAATTATCATTTCGTTTCCAGCCGGTAAGTAGAGTGAACTGAAGTTCACTATTAATTATTCATGTTATGTATATGATTTATTTGACAAGTACTTACATAAACTAAAAATTACATTAGATTACATTAGTTTGATTGAATGCATTAAAAATCAATAAGATTTAATTTTCATAATAAATTCAATTAACTTATCACTATAAATCTATATTCATTCTTTATTTAATTACCATAAACATTTACAGGTGGAAACCGACAAAAAAGAACAAGTAATTATTATTTTTAAAGAATATTATTGCACCGATATCCGCAGGAGGCTCACTCACTCGCTGATGTTAAGTGATAGGTCTACACATTATTAAACTATATTATACCTTACTGAATAACTACCAAAACGAAAATATGTATATAAAATATAATGCTATAAATGTTTTGACTTTTGAATACCAATTATTTATAATTACATCTCCACGTCAGTCATCAGGAGAAGTACGAAGGCGATATCACAATTTCTTCATCGAAATTGTTATTATTATTACATTACTTTTTTTGTGGATATTTATAGTTTCTATATAAAAAAAGTCATTTACACTATAAAACAAATTTTGACACAAACATCTTTCGGTCTTTATAATTTTTTTAATTTTCTGTGGCTTGAATTCTGAATCCGCTCTTGAATTAAATATTTTTGTTGCATGGCAAGATTACTTTTTTATGTGTATACGTTTGCTTCCGTTATTTTTAAATAAATAAAATTGTTTTTCTAGCCTGCTGATAATGTAGATGAAAATGTAAGGTTTATACAATTACTTTTACTATTAAAAAAATTTGCCCATATTCATATCAATAATTACTTTAAAAATATTGTTTTATATCACGATTGTTCACTGTATTTTTACATTTTACCTTTTTCTAGGCTGCGGATAAAGTAGATGACAGTGTAAGGTTCATACAATTGCTTTTAGTTTTATAAATATATCATAAGTACTTGCCCATAATGCGTAAATGTGTAGAATTTACTTTCTTTAGATATCTCACAGGTTGTAATGGCTCAAATGTATAATTACTCTCACCCTATTCTTTTGATTTCTAATATGGGAAATAATAATAACACCTGAAGTGTGTGTTCAGATGCTAAATAGTGCATGATCCTTTAAATATCTGGTCATAGCTATGATTAATAAACGATAAAAATTAAATATGTATTTGAATAAACGTAACATGTGATTTTAGAACACAACTCCAGCTACTGAAAACGTAAGTTTATTTAAATATTTCACAATTTATATTTGAAATAGTTTTAACACATTACTGTCTTACAGTCAGAAAAAGAAGACCCAGGTGGCGAAAATGTAAGCAAATCTAAAGCTTTAATAATATATTAAATAAACATACATTGGAAGTCGACATGCAATGGCAATGTTATAATTTATGAATAACCTCACAATTGATCGATTTTATTGATAAATTTATTTATTTGAAATATATTTACTTATACCATAGAATGGTATAAGTAAATATATTTCAAAGTTCTAAGCATTTTCTCGGTGTAACGAATCGCGTAACCACTGAGCAAAGACAATAAATTAATATGCCAGCAATGTTCCTACAAGAATCAATATACCGAAAATTCTGGTTAGATTGAGATGGCAACACTGCTGGCGTAACCAAAGTGGTAGCGGATAAAAACTTACCCGACAGTCACATTCGAATAAAAAAAAATTAATTCTAATAGTATCACACATTTAGAATGCAAATAAAACTCCTTTTCAGGTCACAGAACCATCAAGTTCCGATAATGTAAGATTTTTTATTTTTTTATTATTCCGATAAATTTTGTATAACATTTTTACTGAGACTATGTTTTATAGGCTACACAAACTGCTGTTGTAAGTATAGTGACATTATTTTTATTTGAAAGCTTAATTATTTCATTAACATAATAAACATTAATTGTTTTTAAATTTTAGCTAACAGTAAGTACATAAATAATAAGTCAGAAATTTGCGAAATTGTTGCGACTTTAACAAGAATAATCGTTATTTTAGTTAGTTATTAACACAAAATGTCAAAAGTTATACACCTAAATCTTAATTAATTACCTATATAAGTCACGCATTAATATACTGTTTTTTTTTGTCTTTACAGCTTGAGGTAATTTAAATTAAACATGTAAATTAGTTTATCAGTTTGTCTCTGGTTCGCTTGGAGGCAAACATATTTCACTTATAAAAATATATATAATATTAACAATATAATTAATTATTGGTTTTCAGCCTGATGCAGTAAGTCAGAATATTAATACGTGATTATTTTTAGTTATATTCAAATAACTCAAGTTAATTTTAATCTCTAATAATTCAAGTTAATTTTGTTTTTATTTTTAGACTACGGTAATTATGTTACAATTTTCTAAATCACCAATATTAATTATTTTATATAATCTTGACTACATAAAAATATCTGTTTTTTTAAGCCTGCGGTATGCTTTTATTTAACGTAATTGAAATATATAAAGTAACAAAATATATAGTAATATTAATATATTTTTTTTACTTTACAGAATGTCGTAAGTGATGCCTTCAATTAAAAATTCGTAATTTCTTATTCCATTTTTACTATAATATCTAAACTGTTTTGCAGTTTACCGTAAGTGTTAAACATATTTAATATTATACTTAAAAATAGAAAAATATATTAAAAATTTAAAACAGTTTTATCTTATAGGATCGCTACGTAAGTATATGTCATATATAGATAATAGACCAAAATAAATAAAATATACCTACTAATTGAGTGGTGTAGAATGATGAATATGGTATTCTAAAGAAAATGGAAGCTTTGTCCTTAAATTTGTGATTTAATTATTAGTTCTACATAGCATCGCTAAAATCAATAAATTTTTATTTACCTACTGAGTTTAATTTAAATATTACTCTCTGATCAGAAAATTAATATAAAAATTTTTTTTTCCATGATTGCACGGACTGCTATACCATAAACGTAAGTTAAAAATTGATTTATGATTCATAAAACATTCATTTGTATTAAAATTAATGTTTGATATAAAATCCTTATCATATACTCTTCTCTCAGCATCGTGTCTTATGCGGCGAACTTTTTTAACGTACCAATGACCATTCCCTAAAAAAATATTAATTTGAATTTGGAACATACACGTAAGAAATAAGTGAACGGTAACAGTAACTAGCGAGCTCTAAATCTAATGCGCTCCGATCGCTAAGGATTTAATATATCCAACGTCTCGACTTCTCGAAGGCCTCTCGGGCTTTCGGGTTTCTCAGACACTCGTCGAAGATCCACTATTTAGGTTGGAGGAAAAGTACACTATGCTTACTTGTGGTTCGATTTGTATTGACCAACATTGTTTTTTTTTTTATTTTACTAATAAAATTTATTTATTTGCAGTTAAAGGGCGTAAGTGCATTATTTTATTTATTTACATATCGCACCTCCGCTCAAATAACGTCACAACTCCAAAAACTACATTTTTCAGGAAAGACATTTAAAGTTTACCCAACTTAATTTGTTTAGTTTTTGGATCATAATTAAAAAGGGAACTATTTTAGAAGAAAACTTTCTTCACCGAGTTATAATGTTTTTTTAAGCTCTATAAATTCATATTATTAGTAATCTGAAAATCCTGAAAAAAACATTGAAATAATCTGGGTTGTGACACTATATGTACAAAAAATACAAAGTTTTATTATAATTTGTTTATTATAATGACACAAGTATTTTTAACTTGTAATGAAATACAATATATTCTTTAATATAACGTGTATTACACACATATTAGACTTTGAAATGCCTTTTTATATAAAGACAATTAAATTTTCAAACTTATAACTGAAAAAAAAACAACTTTCTATCAAAATTAAATAATCTATGTACTTCAAAACGATCAACAGTTTAATTAAAACGAGGGTAGTACACCTCTATAGCATTGAAAAAATAAATCAAATTAAGGAACTTATAATTTACAACGTCTTAACTGAAAAATAAACAATTCACACTCTATCACTATAATATATAAACACTCTATGAAAATTAAATAATCTAGGTATTTCAATACTTATTTAAAATCACAATTTGTAACAGTAAGTCTAAAAATGAACTTCTATCAAAATAAAATACTTTAAGTACTTATAACAATCAGCTGTGCAATAACACGAGAGTAGACAGTGTAATAAAAAATAATTAAACTTATAAACTATTATAAAAGTTGGCATAAAAACTAGGAATGTGGTTGTTAAGAAGTAATGTCATTAAGTCATTCTTTTTCCGTTCCTTAATCTCTATTTTAGCAGCATAAACTTGCTTTAGATCAGGAACTATTATTTTTTTATTTCGAGAAAGTAAATTAGTTTCAGACCATTCAATGTCAGTGTACGACGTTTTGTACTTTAAAATATTTGGTGCGGCTTTGGTAATCATCATCATTTTAACTTCAGAAATCTTTAGCTTATTTAAAGTAGTAATACCTAGATCACTAACTAATCTTTTTAAATTAATAAAATCGGTGTGTGATAGTTCATTAACTCTTAGTGGTTCCCCAGTTTTCTTAGCCTCTTTAATTATTTGTACGTACTGACTTGGCACGTAAATTGGACCAGTTTTCAAGGAACGTTTTATTTGCTTTTCGATTACCGAATGTATGGCATCACCTTCGTTTTGCGTATGTCCGGCTATCAAAAATTTATGAGTAATAGAATTTAAATTACTAAACTTCAATATTGCATACATGTACAATCCAACAATAAACTTATTTTTGTTTTGGCCGCAACAGTTATCCGAATAAAAAACTATATCAGCTAGTTGGTCACCCTCGTAATCATGCAATTCTTTTTCTATATAATATTTAAGCAAACAGCTACCAATCTCATCTGAACCCCGATTACCCTGACCCTCGTGCCAAAAATAACAATCGGTAATACTGTTATTTACAATAGTGTCTCCATTGTAACTATCGTCTTCAGTCTGTTGCCTTTTTTTCTTTTTTCCCGATTCTTCTGCTTTCAATTTGCTTATCGTAAAGTTCATATTATTTAATTTGCTCTTATAATAAAAAACAGAAACATCACCACGAGGTACCTGTAAAACTGCTTGTAAATCGTATACAGATACAATCAGGTTTTTGTTTTCTTTTAGGGCTATTTTATCTCGCTTTTTTTCTTCCCTGGATAAAACCTTGTCCACTAAATGTTCATCATATTTTTTTTTGAGCAACAGTTTACTTTCGGGAACTGCATTTTCATAAGCTACACATAATTCACATCTGTCTTTTTTTGGCACAAAAAATCCTAAATTAAATTCACCGTTAAAAATACGACTGTACATTACGTAGTTTCCAAAGTTGCGTCCATCTTGTTTACATTCATTCACATAATCTCTATGTAAGTCAGATATAGTCTTTCCTCCATCAATGTATTCTCGTGTTGTTTGTGCTCTTAAATAATGACTTTCAATTTTCGGTATACGTTTTATATGATTTCTTATATCATTTTTTATAGTGTCACCTACAGTATAATGTTTACCGTGTTTCCCTCTTTCATCTTCTTTCAAAAATCCTCCAGTAGATTTCTCTGTTACAGTTCTAATTGTTCTATCATTAATATCCAATGTATTTTTAAACATTGTTTTGCAAACCCTTTTTAATGAACCTTCAACCTCAAAGTAAAATGCATAGTTGATTTTTCGATTTTTCTGTGCTTTGGTAGACCGAAACTTTATCTCTATCTGTTGTATGTGTTTGTGAATGAATAGTCTCTGTTTCTCTAAATCTTTCAAAGCCCAATAAGAATCAAAGATTTGAATTCTTATTTCATCGGTAAGAAAATAGCTGCATTTAAGTCTACAACCTTCTCCACAACTTGGTTTCATTTGTTTCTTAGAAATATTTCGTCCGGACTTCGTTTGATAGGGTAATCCAGAGTTTCGTAAAACTTTTGTTATATTCTGCTTCCATTGTGCCTCTCCACGGCGTCTCTTACGTGTATTGAAATTTCCCTGTACTACGGTCTCGTTTGGTATTGGAGAATGAATACTATTTAAGTTAATTTCTTTGGAAGTTGAAGGCAAGCATTCATTGTTGTCTTGATTTGTTTGTTTATTAAGTGACAATAGTACAGAGGTAGATGTTGGAGAATTTCTATTAGACGAAGGAGTATCAGAAGAGGATGAACTAGATGAAGATGAACTAGATGAGGATGAACTAGACGAAGAGGAATTTGTAGATGAAGTACTAGATGATCGCTGACGAGAAACTACTAAATTCTTGCTACGCTTTTTGGAAGACAATTTATAATCACGATCTTTAACAGAATCGTCTGTTTCTTCACCCGTAGATTCGGGTTCTTGCAAATTACAGTCTTCATTCTCTATTCTATTACATTCTACCTGTAAGTTGGGAATGTGTGTAGTAGGTTCATTTATATGATATGTATTCTCTTTATTTGACGTGTCACAATTTTCTTCTACATCTTTTGGTTGCGTATCTTCCGCCACAATAGACAAGTCATCAGTTACTGTGTTATGATGGTCATTGGGTTCCAGACATAATGACAATATTTTTCTGGATCTGGACATAGTTACAAGTGACACCGCCAAACCGAATAACACCTGAGAACAAGATGAACAACACAATTAGTTAAAAACAATTAAATACCTACCTAAACATTTTTTAAGGTTTTAAACTAAAAAAAAAACAACAATGTGGCCTCAGGGAATTAAAAAAAAACATTATGCGTAAACAGTACCTAAAATAATTTTATACTATCACTATACGATAATTTTAAATTAATAAATCTATCACTTTATTAATAATCATAGTCAAAAACACGAGCATAATTGAAGACAAATCAGTTTTCTTGCTGACACATAGTTTTATTTTCAGTCGTTTTATTTATGAATAAAGTCAAAATTCAACATAATTCAGATTTATTATCTAATAAAACATATTGTGCCATCATCCCGATCACATATACTGTCATACATTAGTACAGGTCAGTATTAGTGATAAACAGACATGTTTAATAATATAATTTCAATCACGTATACCGTCGTAACTCTGCATAGGTCAGTATTAGTGATTAACAAATGTGTAAATTGAATTGTTTCAATCCCGTATACCGTCGTTACTCTGCATAGGTCAGTATTAGTGATAAACAAACATGTTTAATAATATAATTTCAATCACGTATACCGCCATAACTCTGCATAGGTCATTATTAGTGATTAACAAATGTGTAAATTGAATTGTTTCAATCACGTATACTGGCATAACTCGACAAGCATCAGTTTAGTTGCAAAAAAGAAAATAAAATGTTACTTACCTCGTTTACAAAGACTGTCTTGATTCGACACAATTCACTTTTACTGAACAACGCCCGTATGACCACCTCGCGCAAGTCGTAACATGACACTGTTTATGTTCGCCGCGGCACAACTTTCGGTAAACAATAGAACGTCACAAGTGCCATCTAGGGACAAATAATTGAACTACGTCTATGACGATTTATGAGCATGAAGTATGTGTTATTCTGATACGAATGGTACAATTAAAGTCATTTGACATTTTATCGAGTTATGACGTTATTTGAGCGGATGTGCGATATCTATTTTTCTATAAAATAATTAATAACATTTGCAATACGTGCGTATGAATGGACCAATGGCACTGTACCTATAAGTATTTAAAAATATTTCTCCCAAACCTGCAATAAGGTGACTAGCCTTTTATCGTCGATTGTGTTTGAGGCACGCGAGTTTCCTTCACCGTACAAGCGAGTTTCCATTGGTGCATAGCCGAGGATCGAACCTACGACCTCAAGGAAGAAACGTTGTGGACCAACACTGTTTAACTGTTTTGAAGATATCGTAAATGTTTTAAAGTAAGTTTTGGTTGTTTTTAAACTTTTATCGATAAGAATAATGTGAATAACTAATTAGAACAGTTTTATACATTTGCAGGCGCCTGTAAGTTGAATTTACTTATTTTAATTGCCTCTTCATCGAATATTGTACACCTAATTATAATATAAACCAAAAGCCCTATACAACGGGCATAACTAGTTAAAAGAATAAAAAAAACTAAACACCTACAGTCTATGAACAGAAAAATTAAAAATGACAGGAGGAGCTACGCTCGCCAAAACAGCGAGATTCCATTAAAAAAAAAGAAAACTCTATGAATACAAACAAAAGTCCCTAACTATAATTAGAACGTAGGAATTGCACAACATCCTTCATCCTCAAATGCATAGCCACACGACTAGTACTGAACAACGATAATTTTATAACTCAAGGCGTAGGTATTATTTTTTGCCATTCACGTATTAAGGATATTTAAACATGTTTATTTCTTATTTCAGGTTAAGGTGAGACGTTAATTGTGCCTTAAAACAATGTTTTAGAAAAATATGAATGAAAACTCCCTTTTTAAAGTGAAACTTTTATAACATCGTCTCAAACTTTTTGGTCTGTGGGGTGCATGTCGCGTGACGGTCGGCCGCGGAGTAGGGATAAAGTGTAAGGCGCTCGTCATAGCAGCCAAGGCCAATAGCGCACATAGTTCGCAGCAGCTGACCGTGTATAGACTATTATTCATTTGTGCCAGTGCTCCACGCTTTTTTAATATGTGTATATAATCTAAATAATTGTTAAGTATTATGTCGTACTCTCTAAGACACAGAATTCAATAAAAATATTAGTCTACTTTTATTAGTCCCATTATCATTCAAATTTTCCAAGTATAAAATTAAGATTGCTAAAGCGATTTTATACCCTGAATGGAATATTATTCCAATTTTTTTTAGTTAAATGCCTATAATGTGAAAAAGTTTCACTTTTACCGTGGTGGCAAAAAACCACCGAACATTTTTTATTTTTTGTTATGTAGTTAATTTTTGTGATATGTTAAAGTATTTATAAAATTTTTAATTTTTAGGGCCAGGTATGGTATGGCTACAATATTATAACTTAAACAGTACTTTGAGCAAAAACGCATTGAATGAAATTATTTCAGGAGACCGTAAGTACTATTATTATTTAATGTAATTATTATAGTTAATATAATATATATAAATAATAATATAAACAATAATTAAATTAAATATGTTTTTATTCCAGTTAAATGTAAGTTACTTTTGATAACATGGGAGAGGAATCTTAACGGAATAAAAATTATTCGATATCATCTAAACTTATAAAATTTATGTCATCTTTTCTAGATAACGGTAAGAAGCATCACGTTTTTATTAATTAAAATCACTTACATCTTAAATAAGTAGCGTGACGTGTTAGGAATCCATGAAAAGTTTTATTTCGTTTTACATTCGTTAAATTAATGACACTGTCTCCATAGACAAACTCTACCATTCCGAATCGATAGTATGGTGTCGGTATCCGATCGCAATTTCGGCGCGAACCGCTATCTTTAAATTAAAAACCAAAGACAACGGAAATGGCTTTCGATAAGAACCTAAATATTTAGTTTAAACCTGTGTGTGTAGTTATATACGTAAGTCTGTATGTTATGTACGGTGCAAAAAACTACTTACATAATATTAATACATGTTACCTAGTCATATATGTACTTTGAAGTTTGAAGTACGTAATTATTTATATACTAAAAAAAATATAATAATTTAAAATATTTCAGTTAGCAGTAAGTACCTACAAACCAATAAATAATAGTTTTAAATATAATTTCATAACTATTACTATTTGGAATAAAACAAATAATTGCCCGAATTAGATACCGTGAATTGGAAGTTCCGTGTTAATTACGATGGTTTCAATTTTATTTTGATATATGTGGAATGGTATTCATAGCAATAAATACTCGTACTACGTCAAATAAAATTCAAAGAGCGTAATTTGACGAGATTTCTCCGATGGACAAGCACCAATCGTATCTCTGAGCGTCGAAAAAATGCAACCGCAGTGTTGTTATACTTGACAATTCATGTAATATATATAATTATAAGGATGACTTGAAACAGTCTTCTTAAAACCTCAGCTAGCATTGGGATACTGGGCATATCAAGTGTCATTCAGTTTCGTGGTTCTTTGGAAGGAAATGCTAAGTCAGCCTCTAAGAAGCTTGGTATGCTCAGCAAGGTGAGACGGTACTTACACCCTGGGCCACCACTTGCAACTCTATTAACTGCAAATTCGGTACTGTTCTCATCTCTGGGTGAGAGGGCATTTTCAACTGCTGACAGCACTTTCGATATTCTAAAATAACTCCTAAATATCTTTTTGTCCGTTGGCCTACTATTCTCATTATTCTATTTAACTTTACAATAATTCTGGCCTTAACATATATTTTTATCCCGCAGGACGGTGGTGTAAGTATTAAATTATGAAAAATTTCATCTATATTAATACTATAAACTGTAAAGTTTGTAAGGTTGTAGGGGAAGTAATCTCTGGACCGACTGTATCAGTTTTGAAAATTATTTTACTTCTAGAAAGACGTTTGGGAGTTGTAGACTACATATAAATCCGAAATTAAAGTAATTGCGTGGTAGCCGGATTAGAAAAGGAATAAGTCGGAGAATAAACAGTCGAACAAAAACTTTTTCTTACGATCAACGATGAGAAATATGTAAATGGGGCCTTAAGAAATGTTGTAGAGCATAGTTAGAAATATGCTATTTTTTCTAACTCTTATACTATGTATATAAAAACAAGTCCCCTTCACATCAATCTAGAATGGTATATGAGGAGGGTTGAAGTATATATTTTTTTCAAGATTTACGAGTAACGTGCGAAACCGGGAAGAGGTCGCTAGTTTATACCAAAATAGGTTGCCTTTAGACAATACGAGCTTTTTAACGGTTTAAGTATAAATTAATTGTTTACTTTGTTTTTGTTATAGCTTTTAGTAAGTTACCATAATTTATATAAATTTAATTCGTTTAATTATGATTACTCGTTTATAATTTTATTATTTTCATTATAGCAAGTGATCGTAAGTTTTTAATTAAATATCACAAAAATTTCCTTTGAATTCGTAACAATTATTTATAATCTTTATATTATTTCAGACTGAGGTAACTATAAAATCTTTAAGTTTACTTAACAGCGAAGGATTGATATAAACAATGAAATAAAATGATAAATGTTTAAAACACTTAACTAATGTTATTTTATATTTGTACTAAAATAAATAAATACTTGCTTTCTTAAATTATTCATGGTTAATTTATGATATCTATTTCTTTACAGAAATGGGTATGTATATCTTGGATTTGAAAATTTTAATGCAAATGATATATGTATATGCAACAATTAATTAAATAAATTACATTTAAATTTCAGATAACAGTAAGTGTATCTAAGAACTCAAGGTCCCCTAGTAAACAAGTAGCGATATTGGAAGTCTTACGTCAAAACTATATTGGTTTGGTCAAACAGCGGACAGGTCGGGACGGCTCTGTCCTATATTAATTAGTACTATTATTAATTATACATTACAACTGCCCACGTCGCGCCGGCGCCGGCGTCGAGTCGCCGCCCCGCCCGCTGTTTGACCAAAATAAATGTATAGGTTGGTTGAAAGGCTCACACAGGAAATAAATAAAATCTTCCACGGAAGTCCTTCTTTGTTTGTAATGCGTATTTTGACTTAACTAACTTTGATTTTTGTTTGCAGTATTACGTAAGTTAAATACCTAAATTATATGATTTAATTTCTTTAAATGAATCATTATTTTATAAATCAAACTCTTTTAGACACGTGTAAGTACATTTTTTTATTCATATACACTATCCTTAAAAGTGGTCGATGTTGTCGGAGACAGCATTCAGTAGGCGCAACGTGTTTGTGGAATGACACATGTGCCAGAATCGATATGTTGAACAGATTCCGGTACCACAAACAACATTGGCGTTAGCCGTTGAAAAAATCTCCTAGGTTTTTAACAAAGAAACCAAGTTCTCGGAGAAAACTTAGGTTGCTCACCATCCAATTAACTTTAAGTATGGCCAACTGAAGGAATTTATTGTACCATTCCCAAGACGAAAGATGTTTATTATATCAACTGTGTTATCCACAAAAAAAACTTAATTCATAACTTTTGTCGTTCAGAAAATGTAACAAAATCTTATTCCCAAATATCATTTCAGCCAAGATCTGTAAGTATAAAAAAAAACTGTAATATGTATATAAAAAAATAGTATATGAAGTAATATCAAATCTAATAAAATATTTTTTTTTTCAAGAAAGTAAGTAGACTTCTGTTTCTTTTTGTCTGTTTAATAATAAGAAAGAGCTTTATTTTAATTTTATATTTTTTATTATAGCCGGGAGTATGTATAAATTTTATTTTTTATCGTAATTTTTTAATTTAATCGATTTAAAGATTAACTTCACGAGATTAAACCTTTAAATTATAAAAATAACAAACACTTTATAACGGGACCTGTTGATGATATTTTCATTTTGCATAGCAGGGGCAATCAGAAAGGAGGCTCACTTGGTGATAAAGTACCGAGTAGATACCGCGACATACTGCCAGAAGGCCCGCCACTGCGTTGCCGGCCTAATAATGTTTAAGACTGCCAACAACAACGACTTTTCCACGACCAGGAGCGATTAAGCACAGATTCGCAGAGTCAATCTATAATCTACTGACATCATGTGTTGTCCTATTTTGGAATGTTTTATTATTATTAGTATAGTATGAACTAAAATTACTAATTAGCCGATAATTTGGGAAGGATATTTTCCTAAATTGTTTTTGCAATTTAAATTTCAGTGTCTGTGTTTAACAAGAGGACCACTGCCGAGATTCAAATTGATTGGAAATATTCACTTCCCAAAAATCAAGGTTAGCCTTACTTAAGAATTACTATTTTTTATCTCTTGATTAGCATAAAAAATAAAGTGTGATTTTGTGAGTAGGTTTGGTTCCCAGACGAGAAAATTTTTTTTTCATGTAACTTTTTTCATCTACGATATTTAAGGTACTTTCCCTTGATGTCCCTGTCTTGGGACGCCCTGTATACAAAATCCCATCTTACTCTGATGACCCGAAAATCGGTATTGAGAGTCGCATAGATGCTCATGCTTGACAGTTTCCAGACTTCTCAAATTACTGAATGCCTGTTACTTTCAGGTGACCCCACCACGGTACGTGACACCTCCAACTGAAGAGACATCAACACTGTGCCCGCCCTGCATCTGCCCTCTGCCTGAAAACGTATTACCGAATGATTAAACAGTTGTGCTTTCTATTATATTTATTTACCTTTCCTCTGATACGCGTCAAATAATGTCGCTAAGAGATTCATAGTTTTTTGGGTTCTTGTAGCAGTCATTTTTGATCACCGGATAAATAATGATTTATGAACAAAGATAATTAAGTAAAATAGACTCAAGTTCGTTGGAAAATACATGACAATGAACCCTAAGAATCTGCTAGCAGACTTTTGAAGCCGAAAGATCGAAAATATATCAACTCGTTATCGCGCCCCTAAAACTAAAATTAAATAAAACAAAATTGAACTTAAAACTTTATTTCACCTAATCCAACCTACAGCGACGTTCTAGAGTCTTTTTTCCTATACGCTCGGTACTCTGAATCGTTACTTGACGAATACACAGTTCCTTTTGACATATGCAACAACTGCAAATCTAATTCCTTTTTTCCTGGATCAGAAAGAGGCACTTTCGATTTCTTATGCATCATCGAGAGAACTTTTTGCACAATGTTCTTCGAAGTCTTACTCGACATAGACGGCGTGGACGGCTTATTTTCCGTCGAGTTAGAAGTAAACGTGTATTTCGAAACATTCTCACCAGCTAAATATATCATTCCACGTTCAGATAAGTATTCATCAAGGGAATCATTTGAGAAATATGCCTGAGCACCTTTTTCTGTTGATTTGGAGATTGTACGACGAGGTTGTTCAGTGACATAACGTGTGTTAATGTTCTGATTGAAGCTCGGAACGTTTGATACGTAGTTGTGACATCGAATCTCTTTTTCAGAAGATCGGTTGACTTCAACTGATTTTTCACTAGTATCCCGTTTCTCTGTGCTTGTTTGAGCATGTTTTATTTCGTCTTCAAACATAACTTTAATTTCTTTATTATCATTCTCGAATCTTTTCATATCATTCTCCGCATCTTCAGGTATCGTATCAGATCTAGTATGTTTCCAATCTCGTCTATTAAGGCATTTGGATAAAATATCATCAGACATGCTAGCTCTGACATTTTCAGTTTCTTTCTGGCATGCTTTATAGCACTTTATTTTTTGATCGACTTTGGATGAATCACTAAGGAATTGATAATCTATTTCCGTATCCATGTTACTTGTGTTTATTAGAGGCGTCGTCACCGTCGCATCTTGTCTGTAGTTGAAAAATTTTCTTACTACTTTCTTTTCTTTAAAACAGGTACAGCTCTTCGCAATACAATAGAGTAGGGCAAAGATCAAACCACATTGTAGAACAACTATAAAACTAAGAATTATCACCGATGAATTATGACCAACGAAGCACTTTCTTACTAACATTTTGAAGTATAAAGTGTCGTCGGCTGGTACATTTCTAGGAGGCGTAATTTTAGGAGGTTTTGCTTCATTATGACTTACGCTTGTTTCATTCATTCTATTTTGTATTATAAGAATATCTTTAGTGTTTCTAACTTTACCATCATTTTGTTTCAAATATTCTATATCGTCATCACTGATAGATTCTTCGACACATTCATTAGAAAGTGGGTTGTAAATAGCAGTATCTTCACATCTCGGTACTTCTACACATCTTTTATATTTAGGATGGTAGAATGGTTTCTTAGTATTATGAAAACTATCACAATCGACCGGTTTGCAGTCATTAAGCGGGTCCTCGTCTGCGTTCTTACATATTTTAATATCATTTGTTTCATTGGCGGTAGTATCGAATTCGATTAAAACTATATCTCGTTTGTTTGTGTGATCTGAAGCTTTCGTGTCAACGAATATTGAACAATAACCATTTCTATGAATCGGGTTAAGTATTGGCGCTATTAAAACCAAAGTTTTTGGGGTTCCTGCAATATAATGTAATAGGATAATCAATATTTACTACTATATTTTTAGGTCGTACCAAATTTAAAGTAGTTAAATCTCACAATTTCAACCCCATCAAATTGCTAGACATTCAAACTAAACCTGCATCATATATAGCTGATAGTAATTGTTCCCTTCGCTAGTAACAGGTTAACAATTATTCATGACAATCTACTCTCAAACTCAGGAATAATGCCGCTTTCCAATGGGGGTTCAGTAGTTCCGGAGATCACTTCCAACAAACTCTAGGTAATGTAATACTTATACTTAGGTAATTTAATCTTATTCTAAACAATCTAACAAAGAATCATACATATAATTGGTCAGAAAAAAACAAAACTAGCAGTTAGCATGATCATTAAAATAGTTTCACAGTTAAAATTATTTCTTATAATTATACACATGTATTTTATTATATTGTCCAATATTATCGTACCATGAGGAATATAATCATAACATCCTCCTACAATCCTGAGCTCGTCACAGTCTTTCTGGCCATCTTCTACCAAGCAACATTGGTCTCCTCTCACTTCGACTGTAGAGTCATCTACATACTCTAACGTTACATAAAACTCTAATCCAATACTGCAAGGTGATATATTTACACCCTTATCAATAACAACATTCTCTATCAAATATAAATTATCCAAAATACACGCCATTAAAATATATTTGTATAAGTTCATGTCAAAATCATGTCTAAGTGACAGATCATTTTAGGGACATAATTGAATATTGGTAACTTCACTGTAATGTATATATATTTTTATAACTTTAGTACTTTAAAGCAAAATATTTCGACACGGATAATGTTAATCGAATTTACAGAATAGTAGTTATATAAGATAGGGATAGTAAATATAAGATAGGGAAGAGACGATTAGATAAAAAGGTTAACAAGAATGAATAAGAATGTAACAATGAAAATAAATATACTTAAGCGGAAATGGGCAGGGTAATAAGTAAGAGAAACAAATACGTATTAAATTGAGACCCAAGGTACAATAATCAGAAAAGAGGAAGACAATATGGAAGGTGGATAGACCAGATTGTGGAAACATCAGATCGTTGCACATTGCAGACAGAAATGCGGGATTTAGTGGTTGTCTCTGCCTAGAATGTGCACACAGATACCTTGTAATGAATGCCATAGAACAACAGTCAAAATCTGTTATAACGACATAGAAGAGGAGAGATATTTGGTCGTAAAAGCTGATGACGTTGTTATTAATTACCTACTAAAATATTATTCAGGAGGGATCTTTGATTTTGGACAATATTAACCGGTATGTAACAAACTAAATGGTGTCGTCGTGAAAAGATTTGACTATATTATTTAAATATACTGTCAATGAAACACGTCATTATTTGAAAACCTTTATTAAATAACCATTACATAAATCTAATCAATATATTTATAAAATATAACATTTAAATAAAACTAGGCCAACCGCACATACGGAGTCGCCAATACGTCAATCGTCGTCGTCATTATTGGACATAATGTTCAAATAAGCCTGATAAGCGAGTACGGCTTCAGAAAATTTGCTTTGGCTATGTCAATTTAAGGAAATATATATGCTAAAACATGTGTCAAATATTAGTTATACAGTTTTGCGCGTGACTAAAAGATTTACTGTGTTCGAGGCGTCTTGCGTCGTGTGTGCGGTCGACCGAGGGCCTAATCAGACTGATCCGAGTTGCAATATTGCACAATATCATTTTAATACATTTCATAAATCAGTCAAAATTAGTTATTATATCTATTTCGGGGTTTTTGGCTTCCAAGAAACTTTTCCACTGCTCTCTGGTGACTTCCTTCAATTCCCATCTTAAACTTCCCTCATCCCCCTTACATAAGTGAACACTGCGAATTGGTATCGGGAGCGGGGGTGAATCCTGGAGGAGGTTCAGCCATATCTCCCACCAATTCTGTGGGGGGTTGTCCAAGGTCTTGTGTCTGGGGAATAATAATGTTATTTTTTACCGTCACATAATATAATATAACTGCATTATGATTACATATATTATATATTCCTGTTTCTCATGGAATATACAGTTTAGATAAATTCATGATTGTCTATATCACAGACCTTTTGCATTAACTCCAAGACAACTTGAAAACGTCTCTTCTTGACATCCTCAGGGTCGGACTCCTGCTCCGGTTCCAGTTCATCACACACCTGACGCATCAATTTTTCTTGTTGGGAGAACCTGAAAATATAATGTGATAATTTTTGATAATGTTCAGTACTTTTGAAATAAAAATAAAAGTTAGATATCATGCTCATGTCGTAACAGGAATTTTTAAAAAGGGAAAAGAATTGAAAAAAAATTAAACAAATAAATAGCCATGTATCTATTATATATTTAACCCATAATATATTTTTATAATTGTGACACACTAGTACATAACTATAGAATTATGTAAATTACAAGGTTTCTTTTAAAAGAGGATGAAGGCTAATTTGATTCGGGATCAAAAATTCTCCTTTTTTCAAAAACTTTCGCCTGGTTAAGTTAATGGTATTGATGTACTCGGGGCGTATTTCCCGACGTAACAAGTCATTTGTAAATTGTGTATTGGAAGTAGTTAAAAATATTAAAAAAAAAAAAATTGTAAGCTAGAAAAAGTCACACGATGGCAGGGGAGTAGAGTTAATAAAAAAAAGTTAATGGTATTTATTTAAATCCTTTTTTAATGTAGCATCTTGTGGTTTTCGTTTTCAGAAAATAAATCGATAACGCAATCTTTCTTTCTCATTCTGTCTTAGTTTTGTATTTAAGACGGTAAACCTATTTTTTTCACTTTTAAGGCGAAATCAGCGTTATGTGGTTAAGTGGTTTCTAGAAATGTTAATAATTAAACAAGACTTGTATAATACTGAGACTGATTTTAAATGATGTCTGTTGAAAATAATGACTATTTATGTGGCAAAGAATATGGATAATTTGTTAATTGAGATGTATATACAATTTCATCGGAGAAAAAACTTTTTTTGTCATTGTTTAGAAGTATATTATATTAATTGAAAGGTGTTTAAATAACTTGTCAGCCAAATAATAATGATGAACTAAATTAACCTACCTTTCATATTCTGCTGGATCCAAGGTGTCTTTGTTATTCCGAAGCCAATCAGGATATTTGTCAACTAGTTCCTTTAGCGAAGGGTAGAGCACCTCCTTTGACAATAATGACTGCATCATTCCTTGCATGAAGGGAATAAAGGCGTTGCCCTCCTGGAAATAAATATCGAAATATATATTTGCAAGTAATCAAACATTTTAAACTATTCCTGTGACACACAGTGTGTGTGTTAGGAGAGTTTTAATTAGATGCCTAAAGTCTTAGTTATATATTAGATCTTCATTTAGATGTCACTTGTTTTTTTTTTATAAAACAGGGGGCAAACGGGCAGGAGGCTCACCTGATGTTAAGTGATACCGCCGCCCATGGACACTCTCCTTTTAATATTTATTAATAATTGGTACGCTCTTTTCTTGAAGGACTAAAATCAAATATGGGTATGTTTGGATTTTTTTTCTATCAAGCAAAGTTATTTAAATAGTGCATCGGTGTATCAAAATGGATACAACGCAACTGAACCATATATTTTTTCTATTAGCCCCACTAAGAAACGAAGGAAACAATGTAATTTTTTGGAGTTTGGCAACCGGATAGGTCCCTAATTAGCATTGTTAATAGTAATCGCCTAGACGCCTAATTACACGGCAATTACTCTTGTTAATACGGTAAAAGAGGCCTCCTATTATCTAAAATCCGCTTAAAAACAATTATTCAATTTAACTTTGACAGCACTTTATACAAAATTATTAACTGAAGCTAAGTAGAAGAATAGGTGCCTAAGGGTCTGTTTCACAATGCATGGATATAGTACCAAATAGCTATGCAACACATAAATTATTCGAAAGATAAAAGTTTCGAATAAAAAACTTCGGGTTTCATGACGAATAGCGCTATCTGACAGCCGTGAAACGCAACAATAGTGTTTATCCTACCAATAAGTAATAAATAGCTTATTTGGAACTTATCCGGACATTGTGAAACAGACCCTAAGTCTCAAAAATCTACAACTGTATTATGCACAGAATACATAAGAAAAGATCATAAAATCAGGCTTTGAAATATTAATTGCATGTTTACCTGACTTCCTTCAGATAAGTTGAATTCCGCAAACATATTTGCAAGGTCAGCGTCTGAGAAAGGTGTTTGTAAGTTTTCTGTATTGCTGTTAAGGTTCTGCAGCGTTTGAGATATTGCTGCTGATACCTGTTAAAATATTAAGATACAAAATGTTAATAAGGAAATTTCTGTAAACATTTACAGTGATATCAAATTTTTTTTAGCCTTAATTTTTTATTTGTCCTACTTCTAAACACATCTTTTTACTAAGGTACAGGTTAAGTTAAATACCATAAATATTTAGATAAGAAAATATTTCAATACCTTTGCATTTATAATATATTATATATAAAATCTTAATTTTTATGATACAGCATACAAAAATACATACTTGAACTCTGAGGTTTATATAGAGAAAAATCACAAAAGCCTAGTCTCTTGGGTAGGATAGCAAAATGTTCCATATTGGTATGTACTAAAGAGTATGTATTAAGGAGAAACGAATTTCGCGAGGGCAGCTAACTACAAATAAGATAATCGTTGCTTAATAAATAAATATTACCAGTCACCGTACAACCTCAATAATGTCCTAGATTCCTGTGTTTTTTTCATGATAGACAATTTCTATAAATAAGCTTAAAAAAGAAACTTACAAACAAGTCACTTCCACATAGTACCAAAAAGTTATCTTACATCATCTATCTTGCCCTGAACAGCAGGATCACCCTGTATAGGTGCATTGTTGCTTTCTCCTTGTGGCTTAAGCACTTGGGCAGCCGCCTCTGAAAATTGACTACTCTTTATTCATTCCATAATGAATATAAGATCTGTTTTAATTCCCAGTATAACAAAGACAGTAAACAATTTCAGAAGAGTGAACATAGAAGTGGGATAGTCTATTATTGTTATTAAATGTTCAGAAATTCATCTACATAGGTAATGGAGATGGGTTGTTAATTAACTAAGCCATAAGAAACTGTAAAAATAAATACTAAAACATTTTTAAAATTTTCCTTCAAGTTATAAATCATATTTGCACAGAATGTCACAAGAGACAGCTAATGTAGCTGCAAGTTCAATAACATATTAATATATAGACATGGTTTTACTACCTTTATTCCTATACAATGTTTTTATATAAAGTGAGCTTAAACTAGATTTTTAGTATTAACAGAAATTAATAATGAAATAATAATAATAAACATACCAGCCATTTTGGAGAATGTTTGTGCTATTTGGTCCTGTGAGATTTGATCCTCTGAAATAATAATGATTAATAATAATTACATTTATCTTAGAAAGCTATGATAAGTATTAATAGAACCCTACCAGGCACACCACTGAAACTGCCAAGTATAGTGGCCATGTTGCTTTCAAATTGTGCAGCAGCTTCCTTTATAAACTCCTCACTCCACATATTTTGACTTTCCCCAGTAGATACCTGGTCTGCAGAAGGTTCTTTCTTTGTCATGTCTTGTAGGGCACCTAAGAATAAAATTATTAATTAAATCTTTTTACAGTGATGTTAAATTGTGTTGTAAATACATGTACTATACATTTCAAATAGTAAATGCAGACCTTTGTGGTAAATGTGATAATCTCATATCAATATCAGTGTAAGTTATAATAAATAGAAATTCTAACTGTCAGAATATTATGTTAATTTTCTTTAAGGATCAACAACTTTAATTATAATTATTACATATCACGTGTATGTGTTTCAATAAAAATAAAATGCAAATTACAGATATATTATTTACATTACATTAATCATTAAAATACTTGAATGACTGTAATTAAATATTATTTGTAAGAGCTATAATTAAATAATGAACATTCTAACTAAAGATATTAAGAATATTCTCTAATTATCCTTGAATTTATCGCGAAATTGTAAAGATTACCTTCAAATGTTGTGTAATAATTGTTTTAGGTTACAGAAATCAAATTATATATAACTTACTGTCCAATAAATCTTCGAGTTCTGGATCGCGATCATCATCCTTTTTGTCCACTTCTTTTTTATCCGCCATTATTTTTTAATTAATTTATTAAAAATAAAATAAAATATTGCCCACTGGAGCTTCAACTTATCAGCGCTGAAAATTTTTGACTGCTTTTGACAGTTCATAGGTCAAGTGATTCTATAAATATTTCAAATGATTACTAATCATGACAATTGACATCGGCAACATTGCACGTTAAAAAAATAAATCACAAGATGTGAGCATAGACACTAGGAGGAGGATAAAAATCATAGATTTGGTTTTTAAATATTTCCATCCGACCATGCATGACCTACATAGTCGCGCACTGTGCCCCCTCCGATATCCACCGGTTACAGGTGCTTCAGTCGCGATTCATGAGAATAGCGACCGGTGAGCTCTTCTACGTGAGAAACGTCGATCTCTACCTCGACCTGGAGCTCCCAACCATAGCCTAATGAATGAAGTTGGCGTTCACACGCCACTTTGACAAGGCTAAACACCATCCCAATCCACTGGTTGTAATTGAAAATTATAATAATAAAAATAAATAACTCTCCCGACAAAAAAGGCTCGAAGGAGGCCTCGGCACGTACTAACGGAAACGGATGATCCAATCATGATAGCCAATTGCAAATTACATACTAATAAAAAAAACATATGTGCAATTCACACATGGTAGAAGTGAAACCTTCAAAAACAATTTTTTTATTATTAATCATATATAAATTAATCATTTTCCATTATCTAAATGTGTGTGTTCTTTTATAACAGTATATTTTAATGATAAATTTTAATTTATAAGTTTAATATAAATTTTTAATTTGGCAAAATCTAAAACATCGAAAGTTTGAAATTCGATCAAATGAAAAAGCGGCAGTAAAGAGAGGCTGTTTAATGCCTGCTATCTCATTTTCTCCCACGGTAAATGTTATGAATTAATGTTTCTGTTTCTTTTTACTGTCGCTTTTTCAATTGCATCCGGTTTGTAATTACGATTCTTAAGAAGTTTATCTATCTATCTCATTTTCTCCCACGTCAAATCTTATGAATATATGTTTCTGTCTCTTTTTACTGTCGCTTTTCCGTTGCATTCAGTTTGAAATCACAACGATTCTAAAGAAGTTTCACTTCAATAGTAGCAGTCAACAGATAAGGGTAAAAACTGCCTTCACCGGGGAAGGCAAGGACCTTTACTGCGTACTTCGCTCACTCCCTTTAGCTTTCGTCCTGTCCTTCAGGCGACTGACCAACCCGCGAAGGCCAAGCCGAGGTTCTAGTCTCACGAGAGACGCCCTTGCGCTAGTCGCGAGAAAACCGAGAATTCAGGCCGAGCTACGCTAGCCAAAACAGCCCGAGCTGAGCTGTACGGGCTCTTAAGGCCAACAGCAAGATTCCATTCCAAAAAAAATTAAATATTCCATTCTTAATAATGTAGTCTGTGTGAAACGAGAACCGTCGCGTCGGAAGGTTTGAGGTCACACCAGTGTTAACTATTACAAAACACTTACTAATATTACTACTAACAAAAAAAAGTGAGATATATAAAGTCCCTGGACACTACCTGGCAGGGGAGTAGAGTAAAAATTAAAAAAAAAAATGTATTACTACTAACAACGACGTTATACCTCCTTGCCGTTATAATACAACGACAGCAATCTTGATGATTAATTAAAAAGTCTATTTGGATCATTTTTATATCATTAGGATCGTTTTTTTCTAAAGAGTTCGAGTATGGTTTCTTCTCATTATTCTTAACACTGAAGGATCAACGTATAATCTACTAAAATAATAATTAATAAAACTACATTGAGAAATCTAAAAATTTATTACGGTCTATAATAAACAATGAACTAGGTTAACTAGATTTATTTTATTATTACATGGTAACTTACAAATGAGGTAAATGAAAATATTATACTTGTGCTACTACTAAGTACATAGCGTTTTACAAAATATATTTTAAAACTCTTAAACAGCTAATTGATGTTGCTATGATAAATGTGAAGTGATATGGAAATGGTAATCATCTATCACAATTTTAACCATTTATTTCTACATCTACAATTAACCTGTCCAATAACAATAAAACTAGATACTAATAATAATAAAACGATAGTACAATAATATCAATAGGTAACATTAAAATTATTTAAAGTATGATTACGCCCAGTTTAATACATAAATGCATTTTATGACATTTACAAATGTAACGTTTTATGCAGTTTGAATAGAATGTGTAATACCTGTGACACCATTTTTGTATATTGAGGTTGTTAAACGAGATACAAGTTATTAAGTTTTTGTAATTTACTATTTTATAGCCTATAGATATGATATAAATATATGATACCACTAAAATTTATGTTCTGGTATTGAACCAGTGTCTGAGTTTTATATGCAACAAACTAAATTTGAATAAAGTTATACTCGTATGTACATAAATTTTATTTTTGTACGGTAATCGTAAAAGGATTCGCTTTCATCTTTGTTCTAGCTTCGATCACATTTTTTATCGATATTGTAAGTCATTGTGACCCTTAATAGGTAAAATATTTGTTGAATGGCAACTCCTAAATTATCTTTAGTCTATGGCATTATATTTGATAGTCAAATGCTTGGTGATCGATGTCAGATGATGAAGTTGACTAGCAGAAAGTCCGTATGACGTAATAGTAGAAGAAGTAAGCTAGTAACCCGTAGACAATAGTCTGCACTAGAAGGTCCAAGTAAAACAATCTGAAATAGACAATATTAAATTATAGATGATGAGAGAAAGAAATTATAAAGATTTTACGTGGTAGGTACAAATATACACAGTTAAAAAAATTTCAGACAATGATTACTTTGTAAGTTTTATGGTGATACCGTGGTGTAGTAACAATGCCTTATTCCAAAGAAACTTATACAGTTAAAATGCCCATATTATATGCCCATACCGCATGACTAATAGACACGAGGGTTGGTTGATGCCGAAATATGAGGTATAAACGCCGTGATTACAGATTAAAGAGTGTGATAGACATAAAAAAAAAGTAATAAAATTACTGTGTGTGTCGGCGACGCGCGGCTGGTAGCGTGCTGGGATCTTCTTTGCAGCAAAACTCGCGGGCACCTTTAATGTAGTTACGGATGTAGGAACTCCATTCAACTATCTATAACAACATACAAACAATTAAAAAATTTGAAAAAAAAAACTTTTTCCGTAATCATATTGGTATTTTTTCTTGATAGGTGCAGACGAAAACGAATATCTAATGATAGATACTGAACATTTCGTTGTAACAGTTGTAGACTGGAATTAATAACTCACATAGACGCTATAGATTCCTTACAATGTAATAAAGATATACAGTTCATTTACAAGCTAATGCTAAAGTAGCAGAGGATCCTATTATATGCACAACAATGGAGGAGGGCCTTATATATATATTTAAATACTAGGTTGGAATTTTTACTTGGGAAATCGTCTAAAAATATCATTATATAAATGTCTATCCTATTAATGTTGACTTGATATGCTATTTCAAATAAAAACGTTACTCGGATATCATAATAACTTTTGACTATGATAATAATCAATAACTACGCGAACAATTATCACGTGCAAGCAGTGGCGTAGCAAAGTGGGGTTTTTGACCTGACACCCATCCGGATTCCGGTCTCTCAACTTTAAGAACAATGGCACAATGTAAAATTTCTTTTTCCGGGATTCCTCCACCAGCACTATGTAGAATTCGGGGATTTCCGCAAAAGAGCAAGTCGCTGTCGTGGGGGATTCCCCGTCCGTTAATCGCGATCTTTTAATAAATGATTCATGTCCTTTACTATATAAAATTTATTGCTTTTTACTTTCGACGGGGTGACACCACCAAATTCAGCACCGGGTGTCACCCAAAGTAGCTACGCCACTGCGTGCGGTTCTGTGCGAAACCGCGAAATGCAGCTAGTATTTAAATAAAGACTAGAAGGGTAATAATTTCTAAAATATTGTTTTATTTAAACATAATATCTCACCCTAAGATCTGTATAGAAGATTTTTCTATCGTTCTCCGAGATGAGGTTCGGTAGGGAACGGTATAATTCATTGTCAAAGAACCATTCCTTGGTAGTGTAATACTGAAGTACTTCAAGACCGTAGTTCACGCGTTTCTGGATCTTTACCATGCTGAAAAAAAATGATGTTTCCCTTTAAATGTTGTGCACACTTGTCGTTGATGCACATGTGTTTAGTTTTTTGTATGTTGTTTGATCTCTGTATCTGTATAATGTTAGTGTGCCTTTTAAAATAAATAAAAACAAATTATACACGTTAATATATGTTAAAATAATTAAATATATGTACGGGTCGGGTGCATAATCCGGATATAATGGAGAAACTGGGTCTACGGGTACCAAGTAGAAACCTGAGGTAAGCCTCGGCGTCTAAGCTTTTGGATGTACCTACCGCGCGCACATTCCAACTTGGTTAGCAAAGCGCCACTCACGCGAGCAATACATATAATTAACAAAATGTCCATTGAGGTTGACCTATTTGTTTGTACACTGGCTGAGTTCACAAGAGTTGCTTGCTATATTGTTAGTTATAAGATTTAGGATAGTATATAAGTTTTTTTTAAATGATTGTATGTAGGTTAGTTGGTGTGGGTAATATAATGGAATTCTATCGCATTAGTTGTAACTGTTAAAATAGGAAAATTTACTGGAATAAATAAATAAATAAAATAAATAAATGTTTTTTAACACTGTATATAACAAATGTATTTTAAATATAGTTCGTAGGAGGACGTCCACAAATACATATCATAGTTTGAAATGCACTAAAGATTAAATTTCTTAAAGAAATATGTGTGCGAAAAAGTTTTCTAAATGCCAGATTTTGTTACTCACAAAGTTTTCTGCCCCATAAGGAACATGAGTAGGTCCACGAGATAAGCGGGCAACATATGTGTGAGCAGAAGAGCAGCCGTGTGATGGGCGCGGGAACTTTTCGCTGATCCTCCAGGGTACCATAAGCATAGAGAGAATGGAAATTCGTGGACGTGAATACGACCTGTTGAAAAGGATTTTGTTATAACACTATTAATATATAATATATATATATATTAAAGATTCGGAGTGTACTCGCCGAAAAGGCAAAACTAAGTAAAATCTAATGTAAAAAAAAAGTAAGCCAACTTTACTATTTAGATTTACGATTGGTATTTAGGTTTAGCTTTTGAGGTACACATGCTTAACCAAAACAAACACTAGGTATTATTGTCTCAAAATTCTCGTGTCACAATGTTAGTTCCCATACTCCTCCGAAACGGCTCGACCGATTCTTATGAAATTTATTATGCATATTATGTTGGTCTAAG
This sequence comes from Pieris rapae, assembly GCF_905147795.1. Classification (NCBI taxonomy): domain Eukaryota; kingdom Metazoa; phylum Arthropoda; class Insecta; order Lepidoptera; family Pieridae; genus Pieris; species Pieris rapae. Next base: position 2,179,953 of record NC_059523.1, on the reverse strand, counting down.
AATCGGCTACTATCTTTATTTCGATCCCCCGAACAATTAATTTTTATTTTGTCTAAAACAAATGTTTTTGTTATTATTTTTTATAATAAATACATTTATATAAAAAATACATGCAACCCTTAATTTTCACCCTTTTATTTGTAAATAAAAGCTTATGACATGAACAATGTTTCATATAGAGAAAAATTCACAGAATAACCTAAAAACTTTTCATTCCGGAAAACCGAACAGTCTCTGGGGTAGCAAAATGTTCCATGCTGGAATGTACTAAAAAGGTAGCGAAGTAAAATCACATTAAGGAGAAACGAACTTCTCGGGAGCAGTTAGTATAGATATAAAATACCAGTCCAGAATTCGCGAAAATGCAGTTTCGTTGAGCATTCTCCGAACTACTACCGACTATAAAACTAGGAATATTTTTTTTTTGGATTATGTGTCTGTGGTCGGATAATTTAAATACCTTGGGTATTATTAAATATAGCAATAATCTCTTACCCAAATCCAGGGCTTGTCCCCAAGTAATGGGATTGACTCCAGACTGTGTTACATTACAAACTCGCACCTCCTTTGGTCTAAAATTATCAATATATTAAAATAAAGTTTTAAAGCATTGCTTCGCGTGTTTTCGATGTCTGGAGCTGGTTGCGACGAATACAAGAGATAATCTAATAACGAATCATGTTATAGACTTATTTATTTAATAAATCGAATACACAAAGCAATGACAATCCACTAGTGATTTTTCTTACATTACCTAACTGTATAATATTATTGCATTTTAACTGCGACGATATTTTTAACTAACTTTAAAATAAAATTAAAGTAATTAAAATTATATTTTAATTTTATTTTAAAGAGCACTTGTTCTATATAGATATTATTAAAAATTAGTATCTCCCACATAAAAAATAAATCAGTCTTATTTCTTTAAGTACTCTTTCATTCCTTTCTTACAAATTGTGTCTACGCTGTGATATAAAGAATGAATTTAGGAAAGGAAATGTAGGTAATCAGCATTATATCTGGAAGAAGTTTTGTTTATTTGATTGCCTACAAAAATACAAAATCCCTGTAAGTAATATAGTAAGATGAATTTTACACGATTTATGATTTCTTCATAAGTTACGTGTAGCATAAAATAATTGAAAAGCAAGCAAGTCTTAGGTCTACCCTGCCTATTCCCTTGCTTCCTATAGAGCATAAATGTCATACCTATCTAATGCGGTGAGGTAAGCAAGGACCAGACAAGCATTGACAGCCATGTCCACAGGCATCACGTCAGCTTGGTAGCTATCGTTACAATGCATAGTACGGATCACACCTAGAAGTTAAAAAAGTATAGAATTGACATTTTTTTGACATTCCTTTACCGATCGAGCAAATGTTCCATGCAAATAGATATAAAGACCATTGATGCACGGCCTGGTATCGAACCTACGATCTCTAGATGAGACCAAGCTGAAGCCACTACGCCAACAGCAGCGGAACAAAAACTAAGATTTTTAAAAGCGTTTCAGTTACATACGAAGTTGCACATAGTATTGTCTTTTATTTACATAACTTTTACACATTTAAAGAAAAACACTTTTTTAACGGATTATAGATATGTATTATTATATTTAAACTTATAATTATTTGTACATAATTTTAAATTTAAACCGACGTTTCGCGTGCTTTACAGCGTGCGTGGTCACGGTGACTGAAGACAAAGGTGTTAAATGTCAAAAAGTATTACAGCTGCAGAAATTGCTTTTTTGGACATTTTAATTATACGCAAAGCAGATGGCACACTAGGTCACACAATACACAGAAAGGCAACACACACAGATAGGTACCTCAATGGTGAATCCCACCACCACCCGTCACAACTGCTCTCTGTCGGTAAATGTTTGTTTCAGAGAGCCCAACGTCTTTGTGATGCGGCCCACCTCAAGGAGGAACTACAGCATGTCAAACAGGTGCTACACCGAAACAAGTTGCGCATCCCCCGGCTGCATCACAGAAACAAAAACAAGACACAAACAGTTCCTCGCCAGCCAGCTTACCTGCCATATGTGAAGGGAGTTACAGATAGAATTAGCCGGGTCCTAAAACGAGCTTCCATTAATACAATTTTCAAGCCGCACAAGAAGATTCAGCAATTCCTAAGACCAATCAAAAGTAACACCCCATTGCAAGATGCAGGTATATACAAACTGGATTGCGACTGTGGCCTGTCTTACATAGGGCAAACTAAACGCAATATGTCCAGCAGACTCAAGGAACACATTGCGGACATAAGACATAGACGACACACAAAATCAGCAGTCTGTGAACACACACTAGATAGGCCTAATCACTACATACGCTTTGACCAACCGAAAGTACTTGCGAAAGAAAAAAGATTTTTCCCAAGACTGGTACGCGAAGCCATTGAAATCAAAAAACACGCCAATTTCAATAGAGAGGACGGCCTAAAATTATCAAACACCTGGGATCCAATAATATCCAAATTAAAATCTCAAAATAAACAACCCGCGAAAATGGAGGACACCGTGAGCAATTTCTGCAAAAACCCTACATCTTTTAGTCGATACCAACTCCGGGGAAATAAATACAGATAACACAACATTTTCTGCAGCTGTAATACTTTTTGACATTTAACACCTTTGTCTTCAGTCACCGTGACCACGCACGCTGTAAAGCACGCGAAACGTCGGTTTAAATTTAAAATTATGTACAAATAATTATAAGTTTAAATATAATAATACATATCTATAATCCGTTAAAAAAGTGTTTTTCTTTATACATACGAAGTATTACTAACAATTATATGTCAAAACAAGAATTACAGACAGTTATAAAGACACCTTATACAGAAACTGTGGAAATTCATTTGCGCATCCCCTGACCTAAAACGTTCTAGGGGTATGTGGGACTCGACCCACACCAAAAACTCTGTTATTCAGAGATTGGGTGATCACTACCCACTAAAACCACATCGAAAAGTTCCAAATAGCTGCGTTACAGGGACTCCTACATATTATAGACACTTACTTTTACTAGATGAAATATTAATAAATTATAACACTGAAATTGTAATTGAGTTATTAGGCCAGTTCCATTTTATACAAGCAAAAGGCAAGATATTGACATACCTTTGCCAGCTCCAACAAGCAACCCAGTTGGACCATTCATGTTGTCTACCCATCCTGGTATAGGTTCCTTTAAGGCAGCCATTACTATAATAAATTAATTGTTTAATTTCATAATTCACAACCAAACCCGTATTCCATTTAATACACAAAATAATAATTAAACGTAAATAACTTAAATTGTTTATTTATAACCAACCATATAAAAAAATAATATTATGTGCAGCTGAATTAGTCATGGAGGTATGGTAGATATCACTACTCATCGGCAGAGAAGACAGAGGCTGAGAGAAAAAGCCGACGAAAAAGATTCTAGGTACTCTTTTAAATTAGCAAATCATCAAACAACATTTATTTTAAAACAACCATACACACACCCTATAATTTATCAATCAATCGATCAATACGTAATCTTAATTTGAATTAAAAGACACGTAAAACATACGTACCAATCGAAGGTCTTGCGATGACGATTGGAAATTTGCCCTCATATTGACTAACGAGGTCCTCTGTGAGGTTTTTGGTATACGCGTATGTGTTTGGCTGCGGCTCGATCAATCTATAATAAAAAAAAATGATGTTTATGGAAAGATTATGTTCTATCTCGCTCGCATTCACTTCTGTTTCTCAAAATATCGGACGTAATTCGTTTTATTAAGAGAAATGTAAATACATGCACAAACGAAAATAAGCTCAACAAAGCCTTATACGGTTACTGGGTCACTTCGGGTGCTAATAGAGAATTTAATGTTTACTCCATAATTAACCATTAGCGTACAACAACAGAGCACGCGAAATTGTGGTAATGTTAATTGTATTAATGTATGCAATGTTAAAGAGAATTCCAACATCTGACTTTACTCTCGGGACGTAAAATGCTTGGCTCGTACAAGCCTAATTTATATTAATAATTTAATTGAAAATATTCCTTCGTAACATTCTATAAATATTGCATTATCATGACAAACAATTAATCGACTGGGGAAATAATGAGAGGAACTATTTGAGTATAAAACATAAAGATAGTTATTGAATATTTTGTTAGTTATTTAGTATAAATATCACTAAATAGACAAAACGATTATTAATTGTTTTCTCTGAATTGTGTTTTATTATATAATAATTGTTTCCTCCAAGTATGATTTTGTTCTCTTTGGAGTCTTGGACTGTGATGTTCAAGTGTACAGGTGCCAAATAAAGGCCCAAGCGTAAGTCATACTTAGGCTGTAGGTATGTAAGTAAGTCATCATCCATCCATTTCACAGTATGCACCACATCCTTTGGCGCGTGCTTCGCTGGGTACAAGCGCTCTTCGAGAGTGTGGACTTCACATCGGCAGTATGACGTCGATACATGCTCGAACACCTAAAATATAAATTTGAAAGTAGAGAAGTGCTTTGATTTTAATGTAGCAACTATTTACTAAATGAAATCTGGTTGCCATATAGTCTAGGTGAAATTTAAACAAATTCCTTTTTCTTGTTTTGTATGTAATCTTTCAATGTTTGTGTATCGTATCGTAGTTTCTATCAAAAATAAACGTCTGTTTTATGTACTGATTTTTTGTCTTTTATAACTCTAGATTCTGAGCACAATGAACAAGAGTCCGATATACCTCAAATTTTCTACTACTAGTATGTTAGTTATGTTTTAACTCCAAAACCCGAAAAAAGGAAAAGTATAAAAGAGTTCTTTTGTTTAATTAAATAAAAAATATGAAACTGTCTGACTGAAAATTTTATTTAAATGTGCTATTTATGTAAAATTATAAAATAGTTACAAACCTCTAGATTTTTAATACCCTCCACCAGTTTCAACACTTTCATAGTACCCAGTGTGTTCATATTAACAGCATCACGAATGAACATATCAAATCTGAAATCGTATAAAGTTATATTGTATCAATTCATTAACTTTGCAGCTTTACTAACTTTACACTTCAGATTTAAGTCGATAGTTATGAGGATCTTACTTTAATTAAATCTAGGCTTTAATGTGCCGCAAAGTAACATTAAACCAAAATATGGTAGCGACAGACAATTGGTTGAGGAGATTATAATAATACAGTCAAAATCTGTTATAACAACTTCAAAGCAACTCCTCATATTTGGTCGTAAAAACAGTCGTAACAGCCGAAGACGTTGTTGTTAAGTACCTAATACAATGGAATTCGATCGGGACCTTTGATTTTGGGCAATATAACCGAAATGTTGTTCTAGACGATGTTTACGTAAATGATTTTGACTGTAATAATAATCCAACAGCGCTACATTCATTAATTAGTCTTGGCATCAAATAACATCAAATTATTTGAAAAAAAAATTACTTTTAAGTATGTGATCAGGATTTTATCCGAGCCAAAAAGAATAGAAGAGAATTAGAGAGAATTAGAAAATTTTTGGACAAAAATCTACGACTTCGCTCGCCGAACAACGTCGGTTTTCTCACGTTTCCCTTTTATTATAATTAAATACTTATAAAATTAAAGTCTTTAGATAAATAACCGTTTTATTATGTACAGAAACGAAAAGGCTGAGTATAACGGGCGGCTTTATCGCTTATAAGCGATGTCCGCAAGGCAAGCAGTACTTAAAAGCTATACCTGACACACGCAGCACAATGAAAAACGCATTGCACTTCCTCTTGTATTGTCTGACGATGTTCTTCAGAAATGCCAATGTCCTCTTGCAAGATATCACCCGGTATCACGTGGAGTTTCGAGAAACAATCTGGAGATGTCGCTCGTAAACTCTCGTAGACCTGCAGCAGTTGAAAAATACAATAAAATTACTTTTAAGACCGTGAAAAAATAAGAATAACATTTTTTTATACAACGGGCAAGAGGCTTCTCCAATGTTTAAACATTGCCGCTCATAGAGATTTAATTTGCTAGAAAGCTCGTGAGTGCGTTGTCAGCCTTTAGGAATCTGTTTACTGTTTTCTTGTTTCAGAAATATCTCGATGTCTTATCAATAAATTTCTACCATTTACCAACTTACCTTACAATTAATAAAATCGTGCAGCCGTTCCTTCGTGCTTTGTCCGCGTTTGGGCCGCATTAGCAAGTATATTTTCTTCACATCTGGGCAGCATCTTAGCATCTTCTCTATAAGAACCTTTCCCATAAACCCAGTGGCGCCTGTTATAAATATAGTTTTATTGGCGTAGTACTCCGCCACGCCTATAGATGGCGCCATTTTGACTTTCGCTGCCTGAAACACAATGGTTTTCCATTCAATTTTAAATAAATATATTTTCATAATTACCTAATATTGGTGTTATGTCTTTAAACATTGTTTCATGCCGAATTGACAGTACCCCATAATTACCCAGGCATTGTTTTGTGTTTGTAATGATTTTTGTTTAGGTAAGTATCACTACTACAATATTAACTTCTAAACACCCATATAAGCACCAATTCCAAAAAGTACTTTTCGTTATAAAATACCCTTTATTTTAAATATTTGTTCGAGGAGACAAACACAATGCTCGCAAACCATTGTAACAGATGATGTAAACTTGTATTAGTTCAATGGAGTAACGGATGACGAGATAATAACTGACACCGCAACGCTATTATGCAGCGATGGAAAATCTCGGTTAAACTTTGCATTGCGTTTATTAACACTGATTGTTAGAAAACAATTAATTACGATTTTACGGGAATAATTACTGTTATTCTTGATCAACAAGGATCGTAGAACGAGTACTCTAAACAGTCGTGGTAAGGAAAACTTATAATTTGTACATGTTTTTTACTTATATAAATGCATTGCGTTTATTGCCGCGTCGCGACTTGTTAGTGCTGAAGGGTTATGCGGTTTGCTATTGTGCATGCCCACTAAAACACTAGGTCACCATATCGCTCTAGGTGGGAAAGTCAGTCCTATCCGCTTTCCGACACGCGATATGAAGCTTGTGTCTGCCTCTCTTGGCGATTAAAAAGAGTGGCGGAGAGTTTATTGCCAGTTCTTCTCTTCCGTTCTACGCCTTTGATTTGGGAACTGGCAGCAAATGTAAAATTAAAATCATTTAATGCACTTATATTTCTTTTTTTTTGACGTTCATAAGTGTACAATATGTTACCTATATGAATAAATGATTGATTTGATTGATTGATCTCCACGCCAATTGCCAATCTCAATTAAAACAATTATCAAAACTGTAATTATCTTATTTTCCTGTTGTTTGTATATTGCGATGGTAAAAAAGAACCAGTAAAATCAGATTGATTAATTATAAAAAATCCGCCTTTGTCAAAATATCGACTTTGAAACAAATGGTCTACAGGGTAGAATTCCAACGGCCCGAATACATTTTGAACATTGCTGCGTTATTTGAGGCCTAAACACACATTTAAGTTTATTTATGTGTTTCCAAGTAATATTTTTGTCTAGTGCTATGCCTAAAAAATTAAATTGATAAGGTTTCTTTGACTTTTTTAAAGGCAATTTTGAGTTAATTGGATATGCTATTATTGTAATTGCGAAGTTTTAGTCCGTTTTCTCTTCTTTAAAATAAAGAATCTCAAACTATATTCATAGTCTAATATTCATATAATCCATTCTTGTTTATAGACCTCATCTAGATAAAATGCGAACAAGGTTTATCGGTTTAAACAATCTATATCGTACATTTGTCAAAATTATAACACATTGAATTAGATATATTAATATATTATATCTTTAAACGCTACATTAATGCAAATACTACTTTTTAGAAATAAATTAATATTATTTAAACATATATTTGCAAATAGATAATTTTATACTATTAATTTAAAAAGTTATGGAACGTAGATTGTATTAAATTATTATCAATTTATCGTTTTACTGTAATTGTCAAATTGGGTTGCCATTTTTAGTTTCATTTGGAATCGGATTCAAGACTTCATAGTTTACTTTTTATCTTGATTATTAGGTACTTAGGGTAACATTAGACTTAGCATGACTTGAGTCTCAAATATATACACGTATTTAGAAATTAAAAAAATAAAAGGATGTACAGTTAAAAGACAGTATTTTGCACTGCTAAATAAACAATTGAATGTCATCCCTCTATCTAAATTTGCCTAACTTGGTTCTTTTATTAAATTTAAATAAAATACATAAATCAAACAATAAGAACTAACCTTAAAATGTATTAACTAAAATATATTATTGAAAGGAGTTCCTTTAGGCAAGGTTCCGAAGATACTGGCAGCTTCCCCTTTTGAATTGCTTGACTAATTCTTTGTCTGAGCCAGCTCTTCGGTCTCCAGTGACGTCGACTAACTTTTTTTTATATTTCCTTATATGCAAATATAAGGTCCAACGGTCCACGGACCAAGGGTCTCGACACCGAATGGGACAATTTGGTTTTTATGCATGTCCCTTCTACATGTCTTTTGTATGATAAAAACGATAACACCGAATCTAAATAATTATTACGTAAACGAATTAATTACACATTATCAAAGGTACCTTTTGCGAGTCACGCCGCGGGCGGAAGTATCACTCGTAATGAAATAACTGGCCCGCTTATTAATAAGTGTTTCAAGGTCACTGGTGGTCATATATAGTTGCCAACATGTTTGCATAACCACATCGTGCGAACCTTTTCCATAGTAATTCGAATTCATAAAAACATTCACCAAATCGAGCGACAGGAGCCGTCTTTGCAGTCAACGAATGAGTATCGGAATACAGCGAACACTGCCGCATCAATCAAACTTTTGGAACGAAGTTTCTTATCGCACGATGCGAAAGAAATTAAGACCAAAAGTTGTAACGACACTTTTTGCTATAGTTGTAAGCCTGCGACGTGCGCGTGTGCACAGAGAGCGAGTTCAGTTGGAGTTTTGAACGTGCGGTAGTGTTTTGTTGCGAATTTGCGATGTTGTCGAGTGACACGGGATCAAGTGAAGACAGTGATTATGTATACAGAAAGAAAAAGTACATATTATCTTAAGCATAGAAAAAAACGTGCAAGACGGAGATTTTGGTTATGCCAGCACATTCGAGAAAGAACATTGAAAGGGGAATATAGGCTATTCTACGATTTAGACGATGAAAAATTTAATAACTATTACAGGGTTAGTACTTAGTAGAGAACAATTTCGGGTGATGAAAACCGCGAGCGAGTCCGTTTCAAACTAGTGGGCGAGACCTTGCCACAGCGGACTCGTTTCAATCACTTTTTACTCGTTCGTTCCGTCCCGCTCAGCACTTTCTGTGTGGAAACGCTACTATGTAATTTGTCGCTGCGAGTTGAACGGACTCCGTAATTACTCCGCTCCGCTCCCTAGAACTGAGCGAGTTCCTTTCAACTCTTTCTGCTCGCTCAGTCCTTTCCGCCCGACTATTTGTTGGTGGGAATACAAGTATGCAGTTTACGTTTGCGAGTTAGACCGAGTCCTTAATGGGTCCGTTCCGCTCGCGGTGGAAACCCGGCTTTAGAGGTTAGCTAAGTCCTTCTTGGGCTGTGTGTGCTAAATAATCACAATTGTTTGCAGTGCTTCGAGCGGGACAAATTTACTCACAGAAGAGCTGTTTACGCGTGTCTTGCGCATCCTGAATGTTATTGCATGTGTTTATAGTTATAAAAAGGTTTAGGTTTTATGTTTAAATTATGTTTTTAATTTAAATTTTTGTATTTTAATAAATTTTCTATTGTGAAGTTAGTTACTGTAAAAATAGGAAATAAATTTATAAATCATTTTCATACTGCCAAGGAACTAGACGCACGATGATGAAATTCAGCTAAAGTTCTTAAACCGAACAACTCTTCAAGATGCAGAGACCCACATCTATACGCGACGCCAAACGTTCAATCAGGTCGGAATTTGACTGGTCGTCGTTGATTCGAATCGCTCTTAAAATATTAATAGGTATATACTATTTATTTCCAATAAATATAAAAATAAAATAATTATCATTATCATTATCATTTGTGATCGTCATTTATTAATATTCAAATGACGTCTTTGTTTTTGTTAGTTTAAAACATGTACAGCTATGTATACTGCATCCAAATGCTATGCAAATTTAATATAGTTGTTTGGTTCACAGTTTGTCTTTATCGGCATACAAGTACATATAATTTTGAATAAATACTTATTGACAAAGAAGTGTTGTTTCTCATCGTGACTTTCCGTTATGTACTCATTAATAGTAATATCAACATATGTTTATTGATTTATTTCTTTTTGCAATTGACTACTATTACTGTTAGAAAACCGGCATATGACTTAAGAGTCATATTTACTTAATAATAAAAGAAGGTTACAATTTCAGGTAATTTACATTAAAATACATTTGTATTTCTAGTCAGTCATCAGTCAGATACTTTTTTGGCGTAACAAGATTTTTTTTTTCAAAAAATTTGATCGACGCTTGTTGAAAAAACGATACTATAGAAAATAGGTATTTAATGCATCGCAAGTTTTATTCGCAACCAGGCTCCAGAAGAACTACTCCTTATATGGAAACGTTTTTACAACAAACTCCCGAGCGAAATTAGAGAACTGTCACTAAATAAATTCAAAGCCCTTGTTAAAAGTAAGTTAATTAATAAAGCCTTTTATAAATGTGACGAATACCTAAATGATCCTAATCCTTGGGATTGATGTGCTCCAGTACAAACAATTTGTATTAAAAACTTGGCGATTGAAAAGAGTGGCGGAAAGTTTATTGCCAGTTCTTCTTACCCTACGCCCTGGACTTGCGAACTGGTGGTAAATATAAATTTACGATTAATTTAATTTGTTTTCCTTGACGTTCATAAGTGTACATGTTTACCTAAATGAATAAAGATATTATGACTATGACTATGACTATTATGCATTATCTAGTTAATAAAGATTATTTAAATATCACAAAAAAACTAAATTGTTAATTGTAGCTAACAGGGTGTCGGTTTTTGTGACGGTGTGCACGCGCTTCGTAAAAATTTACGCAGCGCGTGCTTCCTAATTTTCCCTAACACGCCAAAAGAAGTATATAACTTCAAAAAAATTATAAAAAGGACATAGGCATTTGAAAATTACATGAGAACTCAAGAAGGCTAACCATATCCATGCAACTTCCTCGTAATCAAGTAGCCCGCAATATCGCAACACTATATGTTTAATCTTATATCTGTTGTAGATTTTTCTATGAGTAGGTGTGTATTATATATCTGTTGTGGATTTTTTAGCGTTGGGGTGAGCCGTAAAGTCAACTTATTTGGTTAAATAAACAAATAAAGTTCAAGTACGAACTTGGAGAACACACGTCATTTCCCGTAGTGTTCTTTACACTAAAACAAGTATGTAATATTTATTTATTTTAGGCCTTATGTTCTAAGAATAAAATATAGTGATTACATAACCTTCGGATTCGACAATCATACGCACACTAATAGGCTAAAATTTTATTATTATTAACATATTCCTATACTATACGTGGGCTTTAATATTATAATTTATTTCATAGAGAAACTAATAAATATACATATATGGTAATTTGTATATAAATAAGTAAATATCTGTATCTTTTGTCTCTGTAGTTGTATCTTTAGACTATAAACTTGAAGAGAATTCGGTATATTATAAATAGAAAATACGTGTGAAGACTTTTTGTCGACAATCATCCTAAACCAACAAAAAACGTTTTCAATTAATAAAATATGTGAATTTATTGCTCATAATATCATGAATTGACATTAATTGATAAAATTAGTAAAATTATAAATATAAATGTGTGTAGCGATGAATACGATGCATTCCGCGCTACGCAAATCTGACTTCCATACGTCAAAGTAACTAAATTTTATGGTTTTAGATTTTCACTTTTTCTTCAGGGGGCAAACGAGCGAGGTTCGCCTAATTTTAAGTTATACCGTCGCCCATGGATACTCTTAATGCCAGCTTTCAAATATTGGTGCGCTCTTTTCTTGAAGAACCCTAAGTCGAATTGAATTGGAAATACTTCAGTGGGCAGCTGGTTCCACGAAAACTGTCTTGAGAAACGCTCAATTGTAGAACGGTGGACGTCGAGGTGATACAGGTGGAATTTCGTATGCTGCCTCAACGTCCGATGATGAAACTCAGCTGCAGGTGTTAATCATAACAACTCCACTGAACACTCTCCATCATAAATGCGGTAGATGATGCAGAGTGACCCCACATCCCTACGCAACGCGTCCGGTTTCCGAATCTCACACTAAGGGATTGAAATTTGGATAAAATCAATATTAAAGTCGGGATAGCTACAGGAAGTTATAGAGTAACGATGCTTATTCCAAGCCGCTAAACGATTTCGCATATAATCCTAGTAAACAGTTATGCAATAAATATTTTGTGTTTGTCTATAACTGTCGCATACCTAACCATGCTATTATGAATTCCCACAAGTCGCGGAAGATGTCTCACTCGTGATATGAATTTGTAAGCTGTATTTATTTTATTTACAACGGATCATATGGTTTACAAATGATTCGTATCAAAATATTAAACGTTGCCTTTAATTGTAACTGTATTTTTTTTTTGATACATTGTCTTGTTGCTGAGACATAATCTAGCCTAATTTAAGACTAATGAGTAAATGAAGTCTCATTTAATTTGCCAATATGGATATTTAACATTATAATAAACATTCGTTTGTCAAAATTAATTTCGGATTTGTAGTAGTCTTTAATTTGCTTACCCAATTATGCAAATAAAATTTAAAGAAAACAAAAGAAGACTGAATTTATTAATTTTTTTTGCATACGAGGCATCCAAATTATATTTGTCAAAATCTTGTATTTTTGGTCAACCTCGTACATGATTTCTGATCTGATGACAATAATATCGTAGAATATGTTGTCAATATAAGTGCGTAACAATTTTTAAAGCAAAAGTCTAAGAACTATGTCTTTATTTTAATTTACTGTTACAAATTTAATAAATATAATGTAATTAATAGGTATATTTTGATAAATAGTAATACTACTAAATACTACAATTATTTTTAGAAAAAAAAAATCCATAATCACCAAAAATATACTTCTGTACTAAATATTTGAACAGGAAATATTTGATTTCAACCAAATCAATTCTTTTAACAATTTTTTTAATGAATACAAATTAGGCAAATCCATAAAATTTAATGGCGGTGATTCATATTGAACATTAAGAAGTCTCCGATGGAGAATCAAATGACATAATAAATAGCAATGGTTTTTACGCGGATGAGTGACTATATACTAATTTTACATTTAAAACATCGTTAACTTATAATAGTAATACCAATTAACAAAACTCAGACTAGGTACATTAATCAAATCAAAATCAAAATATCTTTATTCATATAGGTAAACTTTTACACTTATGAACGTCAAGAAAAACAAATTAAATTAATCGTAAATTTACATTTACAACCAGTTCGCAAGTCAAGGGCGTAGAGCGGGTAAAAAGAACTAGCAAGAACAAGCAACTGGAGCAAATCAATCCCAATGATTAGGATCATTTAAGTATTCGTCATATTTATAAAAGGCTTAATAAGATCAATTGTCAAACCAGCTGCCTAATAAAAAATATTATAGGGTGCAAAAGTTGGAACCTTATATAAAAGAAAGTACACTACGAATTCTTGATGTGAATTCAAGGGTTAATATTGCTCAAGAGCTTCGTAGATATTCGTTGATATAGCTTTAACAAAATTTATTTTTAAGATAATTGTAATAAGTTCCGGACAGTTATCACCGCTGCGGCAATATAACCTTTTTGCTGTGTAATACATATATAGATATATAAGATTTATAGTCGAGATAAATATTTAATAATATAAATTTTACATATGACTAATATATTTCGCGTATAGTGGTAGCTGGTTTGACAATTGACTTAGATTCAAACGATAGTGTGTTGACAGTTCGCGCCATATGATTATTGTTAAAATAATATTGGCGCGTTCTACTTTGTCCATATTATGTTGTCTGTGGTTTTTTGGACTACACTACTATGGGTTTGATACTCTATATTCAGTTAATTTGCTTTTGATAACTTTGACTGGCTGTAACTATTTTAATCTCTGCTATATTAACAATAAAACTTATTCAAGGAGTAAATGATTATTTAATTACAACCACACTCTGCACACACAACAGTTATAAATGAATAAAACAATGTTACTTCAAATAAATATTATTATAGGCTTTCCTTACATCGAAATAAATAAAAAAACCACCACAGAAACGAAACAATTACAAACACAGGCGGAATGAAATAAAAAGCTTTGATATAAGTGTTTTATATCCAACTTTGATTTTGTTTTCTTTTGTTCGTTTAAAATGACCGCATGGTGACCCCAGAGCTGGTACATTCCTCAGCATAAAAGCAAGTATCCAGGGAAGAAACAATGCCAACATTAAGGGTACGTAACTATTCAGCCAAATTTTTCAACTCTGTCTCACCGAGGCAGAGAGTGGTTAGATTTTGATAGGGAGTTAAAATGAACCATGACGTTGAAAACACGAGGTTCTAGTCCACGTTCCAAAGTTATATGTATACACAGTACCAGTAAACAAGTGTTTAACGCAAACATCGAGTCATATTTGATAGATCGTGTGAAGTAGCGTTTCTTGTATTTACACTTGAATCTTGAAGCCACAATGAGATCATACAAATACATGTTTATTCCTATATTTTGTTTAACTCGACAATAACATGCTATTAAGTTTTTTTACTAATAAAGCTAGCTTTTGTAAATTACTTGACTCAAGGTCCCGAATCCAATTCGAAATGGATTGTTTTTCAAAACAGTTTTGATATAATTGATGTAATATCAATAAGGAAAACCGTGGTTTGATTCGTTTAAAATTTATCAATAACAAACACATTGTTCTCGGATATATTACTAGACATAAAGAAAAGTTATTCTATCCGTTTCAAATTCGAAAGAATTTCTTAAATTTATATTAAGAAATAATTGATCTTTCTTTGTTATATTTAAAAGGATATTTATCGTCTTCCTTTAAGTCAATAAAAAATATTATTATGTTGGTTAATGGCTTACTACATTGACACACTGTCATCTATTTATAATTATGTATTCGTTTTCTGTGAAACTCTTTGTCTCACTTTATATTCTATTTCTTTCTGTTTCGATTAAAGATCTGTTTGTTTCCTGATAAACAAACAATTTATAAAAATACTATTTAGCCTCTGCCTTTACCGCTGATCTTTATAGCCCTTTTCAAAATGAAAAATTAAGAAGGCTGAATCTAGGACTTTTTAAAATATGAACTTTCAAAGGTTTTTTATAATTACAAATATGTATATGAAATGGACGTTTCAACTTCGTAGATAGCTATTTTTATTTAAATAAAAATGCAACGATAAGAAAGTGGTGTAACCGGAATTCAACCTTCACCGACATAACAGCTGATTGTATGAGTTAAGGAATTTAAAAACGTAGTTTTTAATGTGCATGGGAGCCATGTGAACAGATAGAAAAAAAAAACATTTGTCTTTTAAATGGTTTAAAATCAGTTTTAATAAACCAATAGAATGAAGACATCTTAAAATATATATATGAGATCCTAACGAAGATTATAATTCGAGTAAAAAAAGTAATAATTTTATTACAAAATAAATTTCGTTTCGTATTTCGTAATAGATTAATGGATACCCCAAAAAAACCGGATGGTCGTGTGTAGGCCTAATTAGCTTAATATTCTTATTTAACAAGCCGGTATTAATTTTGATTATTTCTTAATGTTAAAAATGTAGATTAGTCCGAACACGATTTGGCATTTCACAAGAATGTTACACTTTAAACATGTTCTTATGTATTTAGTTTAAATTGGTATAAAATAACTAAATGTACATTACTGTAATTTTTCTGTCTTTATTGTCTCATGTCTTTATTTTCGAGAAAGTATTATGTTGATGAAACAGAGATTTATATATAATATATATATTTATATATATTATATATTTATATACCACTCTTTATATGTTTTTAAATTGCATTAAATTTTTATGATTGTTTGAAAGAATTACAATCTAAACGAAAAGTATCTTCATAGTTGCTGTTGCTGTAGTTATACTAACCTAATGAGAAACAAAGCAAAAATTCTAAAATAAAATTACAGTTACGTACTATACATCGCCCAAGGAAGTCAAAAACATTAAAACAGTCGTAATAGTACATGACGACTTTGTTCCCCGAGGCAAGCGATATATCAAAAACGAATTGTATTTTGACATACGCAAGTCATCAAATTCTGTGTCACGTGATCTATCACCGCTTTAGCGAATAATGATTTTGACACAAAAATTAGAAGAATCTTGTTACCGGAGAACACGTGAGGTCACATCATGCCTCGGGTTGTATTAAATGATTTCGTAAGTCATTGAACACGCCTTGGAGGAGCGTGGGGTAACACGGACAATGTTACTACATCGACACACTGACCTTAAGCGACGAAAGGTTCAGACAAGTGTGTCACTGATTAAACCTGACCTCTAACATAACCTGAAATTTGATTAAATCTAATGAAATAGCCAATCAATATATCTAATAGTACCAACCATTGAACTATCATTAAATACATCTTTCACGCATTAGCTGTACGCCTACCTTAACAAAACTTTAAACTTGTACACAGCCGAACGTAGCCAGATTTGCTTCTTGTACTTTACTCAACATTTTTCTTATTTTAGTTTTTCTCTTACTAGGTTTGCCTGGAAGAGATCCCTTGTTAGCGATAAGTTTACTCCTTGCATCCCTTATACATATTTTTTTATTGTGTTATTTATGTTTTATATAATAAATAAATTAAATTAAATAGTTGTTCCAGTCATTCTGAACTGTAATGCACGATAATTATTTCCCGTTAAATATTGGTGCATAAGGTATTTATAGGAAGACATATGCATATGCGTATATGTGGAGTTAGTGTATTTATGATACATAAAGGCATTTTATTACAATAACGAAATTATTCATTCACGCCTCTTTTCCCCTCGCGTGGCGTAATCTATTCGCACACGTTTTTGTATTAGTGCAATATCATTCAGGGAAATATTACCAAATTATATAGTATTGCACACTAGGATTTAGTTGTGTTTAATTCAACTTATATAATTGCTAAAAACTACAATCTCCGTGGCTCAAGTTAATTTTATCAGAATAGTTAATTTAATACATTTTAGTAGACTTTAAAACCTTAATTTTAATGTATGCTCTTCTTATGCTGAACTGACAAATGAACAACAGAAACAGAAAAATTATCTTAGTTGCCTCCGCGAACTTAGTTCTTCTTTAATATTATGCTTTGTTTTTGAAGAATTAATATATATAATGATTTTCTCTCCATAAAAGCTTTTGACAGAATTTAAGGGATTATTAAAAAATGCATTGATAGAGCAGTGTTCGAGATTTTCACTAATAACATAATTTTCGATTAATTTTTATTTACAAAAAATGAAACTGTTACAAATTTATATTTTTAGATTTGATATAGCTGATTTTGCTTGTTATTATTATGTACGACTTTTTATTATTAAAAGAAAATTTGAATGCAGTATATATAGTGGGTTTATTACTAACCAACTAAGTACATAGAAGCACCTGGATGCGATTATTTTATTGTGGTCGTAACACAAACGCAACCTTAACAATAAAAGTATGAACCATTATAGTATTCCTTTCAGAACTAGTGCAGCGTTATTGACCTAACTTGGCTGCGTGCTGGAGGCCAAAATTTTCAGGTAAAACAACCTGAATTATATGATCAGAACAACAGTGAACGAGACTTAAATAATGGAAAAAACAATACTTAAATTAAAATAGCCCAAACGTCACATATACGACGAAGATTAAGAACTGACAATTTCAGGTGTATGAGAAGACGTAAAATGCTGGTGGGTTTCCGTTTTAATGTGGAAAGAATGCATTCTACTTGCTGATTTCTTTTTAAACTACGTGTTTGGAGTAATATAGAATAAGTCGAATATTGAGTTTAATATTTTAAGGAATTCGTGCTATATGATTGTTTCATTAACCACTAAGCCTGTATCTTTTTCGTCAAGTGTTAGTTCAAAACGTAGACAAATTCTCGACTCATACATGACTCATTTGTAGCCATATTTAATGTAGCGGTTTATTTGAAACATTGTTTTTTAAAAACAATTTGTAGGCAGCTCATTACTTACAATCGAATATTTATGATAAAATTTTATTGGCAAATATCATGCAAAATAAGGTAAATAATAATTAAGTGCTATCGAATATTATTTTAACATTTAAACACACACGTAAGCATAAGAATAGTTGGCATTTAAAGAGTTTTAAAATATAAAATTGGATACAATAAAACAAAAAATAACTTTTAAAATATTAATTATAAACTTATTATTACTTTTGCATGTCATACAAAAGAGAATTATTCTCGTGGTTTCACACATTAGGTATAACGCGTTATAAAATTATTAAAATCAAATAATTAATAATTAATAATTTAAGAACGAAAGTTACTGTGGTTTAAACTGATGTTGTTATCTATGTGTATATTTATTGCAATTTTATTACGTTTATTTTTTTATGTTTCAAATAATGATAAATGCGTGACATAGAAACCGGTTGCACATATAGGTAGACAAGGAATTATATATATTAAATTTTCAATATGTTTTAATGGTCAAAATTAACTTGGTTTTCACTTGTGTCATATATCAGATATGTTACAATTCTGACATATTTGGCTATTAACAAAAGACTACAAAATATAAATAAACATTTTGGGCCAAGATTGTTTTGGCACAATTTATTAAATTCAACTATAGTTAATTATTTCATATAATATAACAGTATGATGTAAGTACAATTCTATTGACGGATTGTGCGTCCATAACTCTGGGATGGGGGTTGCACCAAAGTCAAATTATTCATGTCAATATACTAGTTTAATTTAACTTTTTAGTCCCAATCCCTATCCCAAAGTAAACTATGTTTAAGAAGTGTTAATAGTTGCTTCTTTAAGGCAGACAGGGCGTTTCTGTCGAGTATGTCCAGACTTGTGAATTACAATTCCAAGGAGTATTATTCATTTATTTATTTATGTATTGCAGTAACAAAGTAGTCACTGATACATGCATGTAACACAAACACAAACACAAGCCAAGTGCTACCCCAATTATAGGCGCATACAACATTCTAATTATATGAATCTTATACACTAGACAAATCATTTTCTTTCATTTATTGATTTCATTTCTTTCATGAAACAAACGCTGAAATTTATATTTGATATTTTATTGGGAATAGTGTGTACTGGGAATTTTAATAGATAAGTTATTCCAAGATTTGTTCTTTAAGTAACTAGCACTCAAATAAGACCCCTCTTTTCAACATTATGCGAAACATTTATATTTCGAGTAATTATTTATTGTGACGTAATTTAGTTTCATCAAATGTTGGGTAACGTGTGCAGTATTGCGCGTGAGACACTTTCTAAGAGTTGTATAAATTAATATATTAAAAAAAATATAATAATCCCCCGCAGATGAGTTTTAGCGAGCAGAAACGTTTATAATTGCCCAAAAATTCCAATCGATTACTAAATTTGTAGAATATTTTTCCTGTTTTAAAAACATCAGTGCGCCATTGAATCAAAAAATACACTGCATTTATAAGATTGATCAAATCAAAATTATCATCATCATATCAACAACTTGTTATGATAACTTGAACCCTTTGGAGTTTTGCGATCGATATGTATGACGTACTAATTAAATATTTTTGTATATAATGGCAAGTTGCTCCAAAAATGGAAAATAAAAGCTAGTGCCGCGAAGTCAGTAACGTGACTTTCACCCTTTGAAGAGGAGTAGGCCCGGCCCACCTGTAAAGTTGAACCAATGTATTCACAGCGATTGTGTAAGATATCTTGGCTTATATGATGATTGTGGATTAACGTGGAAGAACCCCATCATACGTAAAAAGCAGGTACTACAGCTTAAGTACAACCAATACTGGATGCTAGGAAATTCAAGACTTTATCTAGGCAATAAAACTCCTTACATATCAAGTCATCCAGAACCCTATTTGTGTCCAACTGTGGGGCAGCGCAAGGATACCAAGATGAATATAATCCAGCGACAATAGAACAGGATCCTAAGAGCAATTGCAAAAGTACCATGGTACAAAACCATGGACGGAGTTCACGCACAAATTGAAATGAAATCAAAGAGAAAATTCTTAGAGTGGCAGCTAAATACAAAATAGTTTATCTGTCACACGAGCATGCTCACCAACTAATGCCAGAACAGTATGTGACACGACTATATTCTAGCTAACTGGCAGTAGATGAGTAGATGCTTCCAATGGAAAGCCACTCCACTTGGCAAAGCATAGATTCGCTCATCGCCTTAGGGCTGATGATGACGCACAGAAGAAAAAATATAATGGCTAGTGAACCCTTGCTTCCCCAATATATTTTTGTTTTCTAAAACTTATGTACGGTGTTGATTGATTCGATACAAAAAAATCAATAATTCTAATTGAAAAATTATTCATAGAACTTTCAATTATTTTATTATTAATATTTAAGCTTTTAAACTCACCCCTTTGACTGTAATACGAAACACGCCACAGTAACAACACAATCACAGGCACTTAAATCAGTCAAATTACAAATTAGTTCTGGCAAATTTAGTTTGACGAAATTTTTAAATTAGTTAAGACTAATTTAGTTTGACTAAATTGAAACTAGGCACAGGCTCTCAGGGGCACTCGCACTCTGATACTGACTTTGAGATTACAACCTTCATATGAGAACGCGCGTTGGAATTTACACGTCGCTATAACTTACTGACAGACGATCGTAAGTTATTGTGACGTTTACTACAAAGTATATTTATAGTTTTATATAGAACTCAAGTTGTTGTTGTTAATAATTCTTAAAATAAAAAAAAGAAACTCAGCAGGTTGAATATTTTTTTTAAGTTTTTGTCAATAAATGACAAATGTTATGTCAATTAAATTCATTAAATTACAGTCAAGTATAGTATTGTATTGTAAGATTTTACAATGTACGACCCATATTTACGAGCATGTAAAATATTATTGAACAATAACGAAAAAACAACGCCGTAAGCAAAAAGGTAAAAGCCTGTGCATTAAATGGAATATAAGAATATAAATTCAAGATTATAATTTTTTTTTAAGCAATATTAATTTTTAACATACCTTTCATTGGACTTGAAACGTGTATCTATACATATAAATAGATATATGTATTTTATATTAAATTTTCCATCATAGCTTTTAAGTAAAATTTACTAACATATAGTAAGACCTGTGTTGTCCCACAATATTATTAAATATTTTATAATATTATCTTATATTATTTAATGAAAAAATAAAATATAAAAATATCTATGAATCGACATCTCTACCGTGTTACAAGCCTTTTTTTTCTTTTTTATTTATTCGAGCTGGAATAGTATATTTCATTACAAGTGCGGAAAGCCTGTCATTGCAACGAGTTCCGACGAATGTCTACCCGAGCCGAGGCGCAGCCGAAGGTGAGGGTTGACAGTCGGAACAAGTTGCAATGACGGTACCGCACGTGTACTGAACGACTATTTTTAATACAGTTGCGAAAAAATTAAGCAATTTAATTAAACTATTTGCTTTTTTTCTATTCTCTCTACGGAATAAATTCGTTGCACGTAGATATGTAGCGACTTATATGTTTCCGGTAAATTGTTCTCCGAAGCATTTTATGCAATTATACTGCGTTCGGGTGGTATTCATTCAAATAAAATATCGTCGAAATTACTCATTTTGTGCAACAAATAACTCAACTCGAAAGAACATTTTTGGAAAATGGCGCCAACCGCAAAGAATATGAGCAAAGCTTGTTTTTTCTTTTCTTCACCCATTCTGGGTAGGCAAAGGGAACTTGGCCCATACAGCCAATTCAGTAGACTATTTTTATTGAAAGAAAACCAAATCTAACTCATTGAGTCCAATCATTAAATCTGATATTTAAACAAATAGTAGCTTCTTTTTAAAATATTTGCATGAATCATAAAAACTTCTGTGATTTTTTTTAGTAAAAACTTCATGGTTAGTTTTTTCTTTTTAATATTTTTTTTATTGATATGAAATATAATAAACCTAACCTAACTTATTGAATCCAATTATTAGTTAACTTTTTAATAATACGTATTTGCATATATTATAAAATTCTTTTTAATATTTTTTTAATTGATATGAAATGAAAAGAAACCTAATCGAACTTATTGAATCCAATTATTATAATATTAAGAAATCATATATCATAAAAACTTCTATGAATCTTTTTAATAAAACCTTCGTGGTTGGTTTTTTCTTTTTAATACACATTGTTTTGACAGTTGGCAAAGAAAACGCACGAGTGCGGGAATGGCAAAGAAAAAGCACGAGTGTGTAATAGCCCACTTTCCGAACGCTATACCTCCCTGCAATATGTCACTTTTTGAGCAACTGTATTAAAAATAGATTTACGCATCCCCTGCCCTAAAAAGTTGCAGGGCTATGTGGTACTCGACGCACACCAAAATCTCTGCTATTCAGAGACTGGGTGAACAATGTAACAAGCCTAGAAATGAAACTAAAGTAAGAAAAAAAATATATTTAAAGATATATTTTTTTTGTTTCTGCCTCGGCATTCGTTTCATCCCTTCACTGACCAATAAGTCTATCTAATCAGGACAAAATAACAAAATATTTAGTATTCATAAGACCTGCTTGTAAATCAATGTATGTAATATTTATAAGTTTAAGCAGTAATTAAAATTAATGATCGAATTAATAAGGGCCACATCGTCTCGCCCATTAGTGATTTGTGCAACCATGACTAAACATTTGCACTTTGCATATCTTGATGATGACGCTATTCTTGCTTTTCTTTTATTGTTATACTGTTTTGTTTCAGATTTTTAGAAACAATATAGTTTTAATTATTTTAAGTTACATTACATTGTTATAAAGGCGTAATTATCTGTCTTTTTTATAGTATTTGTCTTTTATTAACATACCTTTTACACATTTAAAGAAAAACACTTTTTTAACGGATTCAAGGATAAATTTAAAATTATGTTTAAATAATTATAAGTTTACAATAATACATAATTTCAATCCGTTAAAAAGGTGTTTTTCTGTCTTTCTTATTTCAATGTGTTAATAGTAAGAATGATCTGTCTAAACTAAACATTACTGGAGCCGTGGCTTCAGTGTGCGACTCACATCCCTGAGGTTGTAGGTTCGATCCCCGGCTGAGGGCCTTTCTAAATATGTGCGCATTTAACATTCGCTCCAACGGCGAAGGAAAACATCGTGAGGAAATCCGCTTGACTCAGACCCAAAAAGTCGACGACGTGTGTCAAGCACAGGAGGCTAATCACCTACTTGCCTTTGATTGAGAAATGATCATGAAACGGATACACAGATAATCATACTTAAAAAGGTTGTATATATTTATTTTTAACGAAACATTCCGTCTACAAGTAAAGTGGACAAAAATATGTACGCTATACTGCAGCTACATGCACACCAAATTCTTCTGCGTATTTAGATGTTTATGTGGGTTATCCAGATAAGCAGTTCATCTGTTCTTCCTGGTAGGAGGTGTAGTTAGACTGTGGCCCAAGGTGAGCTACTAACAGGACTTAAAAAGAAATATTTTGAAATATTTACTGTGTAATATGTACATGTAGGCTGTGGCCATGAAATCTCTTTTACATTAATTATATGATCTGAAACCTGTTGGGTTGAGACATTCGGCCCGGAGTTACCAAATTTATCTGACGAAATGTACCCGTCGGTTACTTTGCGTAAGAATGAACAATTATTGGTAACTACACTCGGCCAAGAGATGGCACTGTACTACGATTAATATAATTAAGATTTTAAACAATTAATATTCAACAATTTACAGAAATGAATATTTAAACAAATAATTTCTGTAGCTATTATGCATTCTTGTTTGAGCGTCATCTATCGTCATATTGCGGAAGTACCACCACAGTACCAGGCTTAACTTTTTAATGAACTCGACTTTTTATATGCCGCTAGATGACGTGATTTGAAATGTCTACAAATTTGTCGATAACGAAGTGAAAATAATAAGTTGTTTAGAAAATGTAATTAAATATTTGAATTAGGGTTTCAATAAATTTAATTATCAACTCTACAACATCATGAAATCATATGTAAAATATTTCATATTCACATGTATTATTATTCTTGCTAGTAATGCTAGCAAGAATACGCATCATGTACAGTAGATTTTTATATAGTTTTCTTTTCTCTCAACTCTTTTGTTTATACTGAATATAGTAATTTTTGACCCTTCAGGTACAAGGTTAAACCTTTTACTCTTTTTTATTTTATGTTATGCTATATAAAAACTACTGTATTTCTATTTTTCTTCTAAAAGAGTACAACGCGCATGCAGCTTGTTATAGCACACAGGTAGAGTAATAGTTGCAGGTTTGAATGTTACAGGGTGCCAGTGAGATACAAAATTATACAGTATCAATCAGTTATTATCATTTAACACACACCTTTACACATATTCACACACACGGGGGGCAGCTCCCCAGTACCAATTCCTTACACTTGACTGTATTCAACGCGCGAGTGATACGTCGACGACCAATCACTTTCCGTGCGATGAGATAAGGAGTCTCCTTGCATGTTCTACCGCATTTACTATGGACAGTGTTCAGAGATGTTAAGTCTAATACCTGCAGCTGAATTTCATTATCGGACGTGAAAGCAAAATATAAAATAATATCCGTCTCATCTCGATGTCCGTCGATCCACAAGTGAATTTTTGCCGCGTACCTCCACTATGTGGAACCAGCTGGCCACAGAATTATTTCCTAACCAATTCGACTTAAGGTCCTTCAAGAAAAGAGGGTACTTATTCTTGAAAGGCCGGCAACGCACTTGAGAGCCTAATGGCAATGTGAGTGTCCATAGTTGGCGGTATCACTTAATATCAACCTCCTATTACCTTAAAAAATACACAACTACTTATGATTTAGTTTTATTTTGTTTCTTAGTAAGTCAAGGTAAAGGTTATATTGTTCTATTATAGGAACCAGCCTCTCACAAAGATGGTAAATAACTGTAGGATTAAAACCTGGATGAGGCGAATACTTACTATTATTACGATAATTTTATGTAAATATTACGTGTTCTTTATAATATATAAAAATAGATACAAAAGAGTTCGAGATATCGAGACAGAGATCGTATTCTAATAAAGATATTATATATTGTATGAGTCAAGTCATTTTGTTCACTGAGGCTTTCTTAGTTTTACGGAAAAGATACAGAAACCTGAGGCTTAAAAACAGACTTAAAAACTTTTAGCGCTAATAATTTATTTTTAATTTTTTTAAATTTGTAGAAAAATATTGTATTGAAACTTCTGCTTATGTTTTCAAAGCACCTATAGTGGTTTCGATGTTAATGTCACTGTACAGTAGTAATAGCTTTTAAATTCAAATATAGGCCGCCCGCTCATCTTCGACTGTATGTAAGTGTGGTCACGTGGTATGCGTGAGTAAACATTGTGACGTCACACGACAGTTAGCGAAGTAGGAAACGAGGCGGGCAGTGAAAGTGGACTTACTGCATTATGCGATAGTGACCGATGTACGTATCGATAGAATAATAATCGATATCGATGAATTAATTTAATGCCGTTGTTGAATATACTCGAATGGAATCAACCATCAAGATTTTTTTTATGGGACAGAAGGCAAAATTCTAAAAAATAATTAATCCTGTAATGGCAGCTGGTTTCAAGAAGTGGTGTTACGTGGCACCAAGACTCAGAACTCAAGTTAAAACGGAAGAAGAAGAATCGGTTTTTGTAATTCCAGATAATTTTTTAAAATCAGACTTTGTTTAACAAAAAATTTTTTTATGGCCGATCTAAGAAATAATGAAAGAAGTGTTATACCACGTTAGAATCCTTATTAAATGCGCAAACTGGAGTAGTACATTTTTTTTTCAGGACGATCAGTTGAAGTAGTGCGAAAATTAATTTTGAAAACTTGGTACGGTGTAAAATGACATTTTCCTAACAGTTGGAGTGATCGGCACAGGGTTTAGGATCATAGGTTACATAAAGCAATATTCGGGATGACGTAAGAGAAAAAAAATTTGGCAAAAAGTAAAGATTTGTAAGAACAGGAATGAAAAAACTGTCACATGGTGTACATTTTCTGGAATAAAAGTAAAATTTCCATAACTTGAAAAATACTTGACTTAATTTTTTTTTTAATTTTTCTGATAACTGGTGTGGCATTACCTATCAGAAAATTTCGACTTGACGTCGACTTTTGGGATAACCTGTATATATATGTATATGTATGGGTTTAATATTATATATGTATGGGTTTAATATTATATATGTATAGGTTTAATATTATATATGTACCTTATTATATTTTATTTAATGTTTCTCGACATTATCGTCTGAATCGTATCGTCGCATAGACTGAATTATGAACGATTTGCTTTTTTAAAAGAGTACCGAAAGTTTTTTACGCCGGCTTTTTCTCTCGGCCTACACCCTCTGACTTCTTTGTTGTTGAGTAGGGATGCCTACAGGTTCAAATAAAGTAATAACGTGGAATAAGTCTGTCTGATGTTCCATAATAACCGTATTTTATTTAAATGAAACTGTATGTTTTTCTGTAATAAATAAAATAAATAAATATTAAGAGCAGTGTTGGCCAAGCTGCTTCAGCATGCGACTGTCATGGAGGACGTCCCTGGAGTTAAATCAAATGAAATCATTAATTCAAACGTCAAATAGAAATACAAATACTTATAATTTTACATTTACTGCCAGTTTCCAAATCAAGGGCGGCGGAAGAGAAGAACTTTCAATAAACTCTCCGCCAAGTTTTCTGTTTTACACAACGTTTGTAAGCTGCAAACCATTGCTCCATGTTCCACATAATCATACTCATACATCTTAAGTAATTTAAAATAATAAAATAAATTAAAAACAAATATTGTACTCTATCAGCAGGAGGCATAGTGAAATATGAGCACGCACTTACATTCTCGTGGCAAGAATACGCAAGTCGTAAGTTTGATCCACAGCTGTGTACCAATGGACTTTCCTACTACATATTTATGCGCATTGAAACTTGTTCAGATGGTGAAGGAAGACATCGTAAGGAAACCCTAGCAGGCCTTAGATCCAAGTCGACGGCATGTGTCAGGCATAGGAGACCCATCACTTAATTATCTATTAGATTGACAAATAATCTTTAACAGATACAGAAATATGAGTCTCAGACCTAAAAATGTTGCTGCGCCACTTATTTCTTTTATTTTATGTTGAATATTACTCAATCGCTGTTTATCGACAATTCCCATCCCTAGCTGGGACCGGTCGGTAAGTAGGCTCGTTACGTCACTAGCACATCCATTCAGCAATCGATATTTAGTTGGAAATTATGAATTTGGATCAAATATTGTGAAGAAACACAAAACCGGCCGGCCGATTTGTTGCCCAACTCGTCTTAGCCTAATCGACCTCCTTTAGCGTTTTTGACCCGGTTCCTATTTTCGAATTACGGATCGTTTAGATGATGTAATGTGCTATAATATTTTACTCAAAACCTCACAAATGGTATTAATGGTATACAAAAAATGGGAACGTAAATAAACTAATTATACAATTATTCGTAGAAAATAATACTTACTGTAATTTTATACAAATCAAAAGTATTAAATTTATTTTAACCCCATCATGATACTTATTGAACCAGCTACATAAAAGTAGCTTAATAACGAAACGATATAAATGCGTGAAAAGTGCGCCAACGCATTTCAAACCCTCTAGTACTGCAATTGTCTATGGTCAACTTAACCAGCAATCACAGGTTGTATATAAACCATAAAAAAATAATGTTACCAGTATTACTAGTATCGGCCTAAGACTAATCTTACGCAAACGTCATATTATGTCAGGTTTATGTTATGTATTTTGTCCTTGTCTACAACTTTCTTTTTTACTCACACACGTTTCGTCCGGTTTTGAGGTCAAAAGTTCGAAAGCATAGTTCAATCGAAAAGCTCCACAGTATAGAATACAATCACTAATTACGTACTTTGTGGAACCAGCTGCCCACTGAAGTATTTCCGAACCAATTCGACTTAGGGTCCTTCAAGAAAAGAGCGTACCAATTCTTAAAAGGCCGGCAACGCACTCGCGAGCCCTCTGGCATTGAGAGTGTCTATGGGCGGCGGTATGACTTAACATCAGGTGAGCCTCCTGCCCGTTTGTTCTATAATTTTTTTTTGTAATACATGGATACGCAATTTAGACATTTAAAAATAATCAAAGTATTCTTTATTTAACTTAATAAACATCGGCCGTCCATTCTGGCAGCTGTTTGAATTCAGATTTACTTGAACCCCTAAATGTCACGTTTAGAGGCCGCCAACGCACTTGCGATCCATCAGGCTATGTGAGTGTCCGTTTGTCTCATAAAATAAAATAAAATAACGTCATCTACCAATAAGCTTTAGTGAGCAAACATTTTCCACTGGATTTTAACTTTAAATTTTACA